>NW_024736536.1:0-33948 GCF_018991925.1 Homarus americanus
GATCCACCATTGTAGCATAATCAGCCCACCGCCGCCGCCATTCGCGAAAAGTCTGGAAATTTACATCAGGCTCCAAGATGGGCGGTGTTTGAGCTGCTGCTTTAGGTGGGGCTGGGGGCGTGAAGGAAGCATGGATGAGGTATCTGAACCATTCAGTACCGAGGCAGTGTTAGAGCCAGGGGCTTGGTTAACAGTGAGGCGAGATATCAAGGCTTCAAACCGTGCACTGTCTTCCATTCTCCGTTGGTGGTCTCGTTCTGCCTCTGCTTGCCTTCTGTGCTCCTCCGCCAAACGTCTGTGAGCTTCATCCTCGCGTCTCTCATCTCTCATAAACTTCATTAAGGCAATTATCTCTGGAGATAACGCTGAATGTTGAGGTGAAGGGCTGCGCGATGTTGTGGGAGCTGGGCCGGCCTGGTCATCCATCTCTGGGGGACTATCATCCGCTTGACTCATCCAGGCGCTGGGTCCACGGCTACGTAAGGCATGAGACATAACTACTTTATCTGTGTACTGTGTCTTAAATCAGTGTTGACCGGTCAGCCCGTCGTATCAACAAGATTTCAGACAAAAATTTAATTAAATACACAGATAAGTAGGTTATATATATAAAATATATATAATGAAGCCGCGCGGTCAGCAAGTGTTAGTACATGTATGTGTGTGTGTCCCAGGCAGGCAGAGCGTCTCGCCCCAGCTGTGAGGGGGGGTGGAGGCGGCGCTGTGAGGGAGGGGGGTGGAGATGGGAGTAGCTCAGTCGCTCTCTGTAAACGGTCAGAGGAGGGTGCGCTGAGCTCTACACCCCACAAATGCCCAGAACATGCCGTATACCTTGGAAATCCGTTCGAACAAGGTCACACATGAATGGCACGAAACACGCAATGCACTTAACACTTCACAGAAAATCACTGTCACTGACACTGCTCAAGTTGCAGAATTCTTGAGGATGACGCTAGGTTATTAATGAGGATCCATCAGCCTTTCAAACTTGCACTAATCCTCGTAATAATCGGTAAAACTTCACGCGCCATATATTAGGAATGTTCTTAGTGGTAATAAGTTCTATATACAGAGAACACAAACACCTGTATAGTTTTTGTATATTAGAGTTCAGTTTACTGGATAAAATATGTACACAGGGAAGGTGGATAGCACTGTCCTAATACAAAGGTCTGGTCGCTACCATAGACGACGTATAGCCATTGATACATTAGCAACTTCCATGCGTCATAGGCACATTAATTAAGGCGTGTGGGATATAGTAGCAATAACATTGCCACACGCTGCTAATAAAACTGAATATAAATATAAATAGACATACATAATATACATACATAATACATAATCCAGCATACATAATATACTTTACAGTGTTGAGAGGTGGGGGGATATTAGTGAGGCTCTTCAATGGAGGATGTATATGTATGTATGTATGTATGTATGTATGTATGTACAGTATGTGTTAGTGTGTACATTTGTTTTGATTGGCCTGGCCTGGCGCTGAGACATTCCACGCACGGGGCCACAAGGAAATTGTTGATATCGTTTATACACTTTATTTAATTGCGGTAGCTTTTAACTCTCCCCACTCGTTATTTTCTGAGTTAGCATTCTCGTAAATTATCTCCAGCTTGTATTAAATCGCTCAGAGAGGAATGCAGTCCTACCCCCTATCGCCAGCTGCGCCAGAATCATCGTGGTCTGTAATGGTTCTAATACCTGGGATAAATAATAAGTGGGAGGATGAAAGTCCCAGTGTCTCATGAAGTACTTGGGGCCTTAAGCTTCGGATCATCGAGAGTGTTTGGGAGTTAATTATCGTCTCGTGTGTGTGTGTGTGTGTTGAAGTGGTTAAATGATTCATAGTCCCATTGTGTGACGAAGCAGTATTTGGTATCGAAGCTTCGGATCATCGAATGTTTGGGGAATCCCCCAAACATTCGATGTGTTTAAAATACCTGGATGATTCAGAGTTCCATTATGTGATGAAGCACCGGGTACGGAGCCTCGGTTAAGTGTAAGGCTTTTGTTTATTACCTCTAACACACCTGATGCATCACTACACCTTCTCACACCCACTCCTCTTGGTTTTATTTATTGTAATCATCTGTAACATATATCAAATCTCTCACTTATCGACAAAAAACAAAATAAAAATAAAATAAAACATTCTTAAGATGAATCAACGGCAACCAGGAACACTTTACAGTACAGGTACAGGTATACAGTACAGGTACAGGTATAGATATACATTACAGGTACAGATTTAGGTATACAGTAGAGGTACAGAAATTTCCATGTGGTTTCAACACCATAAAAGTGACACCTTAACCAATATTCAAATAAATATATTTTCTTACTACCAATAGACTATTCATATCTCGCTATGTAACCTGACTTAACCTGACCTGACCTTACATTAAAAAAAATACAAAACTATACAAATATCTTCAAAAGCCAATCGACTCTCAATGTAAGGCAACATGAGTCTTATTATATACAGGTCACACTCTTGTTATATCCTGTATACACAACAGGGGAATCTTAAACTGGTAACCTGTTGCCATATGTACTGTGAACATTTGCATTTGACAGGTTATGTTATCGTTTCATCAAGATAATTCACTGTTCTGGTGGATATTATCGTACTCAATGGGTTAAGTTATCTTACTCAAGGGATTAAGTCTTTAAAACTCAAGGGATTAGGTCTTATGATATCGTACTCAAGGGATTAAGTCATTGTACTCATGGGATTGTTTAATAGTATACTCAAGAAGGTTAAGTAATCGTACTCAAAGGTTTAAGTAATTTACTAATAGGGTTAAATAATATTAAAATAACACCTAAATTATCGTACTCAGGATATTCTTCAAGTTGTTATGTAACGGCACTCAGAGGACCAGTTATTATACTCATAGGACTTAATTATCGTACTCAAGGAGAAAAACAATATACTCAATTTATGATGCCACTTAATAGCTTATTAGCCATTCGGGCAGTTGATCAATTCTTTGAATAAAACACTCGGTGATTTTAGCTTTAAATGGTGATGTGTTGCTTCAGGTCTTAACATGATGGTGTTAGGAAATATTGGACAATACCTCCATGTACTGTGCTGTATATTGAGGGTAATTAATGATAACCAGCGCCATTCTTCAAGCTATTTTTTATTGTATTAAACTGATGCATTGTTTGTTTATTAAGATAACAAGAAAGTTTGAGACTGTCAGCTTCTTACACTAATACTACCAGCATAGTTTCCACCAAAAGCTGTCGTCTTATTTATAACATTTGAAGAACAAAGACACTACTAGGAATCTTTTGTTTAGTGTTACGACAGACACTCCCACTAATTAAAAACATACCTGTTTTGAATGGACACACACACAAACACACATACTTTCTCTCTCTCTCAAAATAACTGTGTGAGTCAGTGAGTGTATTTCCTTTAGACTCGGCAACAAAGGTCAGACAGGACAGACAAAACACCATTGTTGCCTTGATCATGTATTTCGCATTTAGATTTTGCAGTGACCATTGCAGCCTGGCGTCCTTCAACAAATATGTTTCAATCAGTCGTTGTCAGTAGTGTTAGCGAGGGAACACGTAACGAGTTTAGTGTTGTGTCTCTTTTACTGAACTGTGATGATTACTGGTGTATTGTGTAATGATTATCGTGTTTTAGTTTGACTTGGCTCACTCTTATGGCGGAAAATGTAAAAATACGTAGTAACGATTATTTTTAGGAAGTGTTGCTTATCATTTGGTGGAACTTAAGTTTAAAAAATGACGAATGATTAAAATGTTGTGATTAAGATTATTGTTTTGTAAGAAAAGTCTGGAAATGTAAATACTTTTGCCTACGTTCATGAAAATGTTAAGTCTGTGTGTGTGTGTGTGTTTGTTTCATATTCGTTGCTCCTCAGCTTAATAAGTTTGTGTATTTTATAATCCACGTTACACAAACTAGAGCGAAAAACTGTCATATTTAAAAAATTTTAATCAAACTTTCCGGTTCACCAGATGTTACTTTCCTCGAATTATTTTTGTTACCAACCCTAAAAGTTGTGTTTCAGTGTAGCGTCGTCATTAATGGTCTTGTTGGTATTCCTTGTATGAGAGAGCGTCTCTAACGTTGTGCAGTCAGATAAACTGTACATTTATTCTTCACTATATCAAACGACAGGCATTCCATTCATGACATTGGGCTCTTCCCGACAAACATGCCTACAAAAATGTCTCTCTGCATCTTCCCCTTCATAAACATATACTATATTATACAGGGAGAGTCTGTAAAGGACCCAAGTTGCCATAAACAGTTGTTTGTATAACTTCACCAGACCCAGAGCTAAAGAAACATAAGTTCCTCCTTACACTCCTTATCTAGGCATCACGCGGTGGTTCCAGGAGATAACATTTAGTTCAGAAGACTTTATCATTCATGTTCCTCTTCAACACACACACACACACACATACACACACTGACACCATCGTAATTTCAAGTCATAGGAAAGGGAGAAAAAGAGAGTTTGTTAGAGTTCTCAGTTCCGGAAAACAAAAGTTTATTATTAATCCTACTGACTTGTGCACGTCACGCTCTTAATTAATCTCTCTCTCTCTCTCTCTCTCTCTCTCTCTCTCTCTCTCTCTCTCTCTCTCTCATAAGTGACCGAATATCGTGAATAAGTCAATTTACAGTGTGTGTGTGTGTATGTGTAATTTGAGCTTTATTCGTCTTTTTCATGATGATTAAATACTCCTCCCAATTGAAAAAAAAAAAGATGAGTTGATGATTTAACCTGACTGTGTACCGTACCTGGCCAGGTGGGTGACGGCAGCTCACTAAGTCAAAATGTATGAGGTATTTCCCCGTCCTACACCGAGCTGCCTTAACTCTACGCTGGTGAAAAATTTGGCGCTTCGAATTATGCAAACCAGAGGTCAAATATTGGCTCAGCTGCTCCGATTCTGCGACATTTCCTCTGATTTATGGAACATTATTGACCATTTCATTCCCTCCCCCTCCTGCTGCTGCTCTCAATTTACGAAGAGGAGATTCTAATTTCTTCACTTTGTATTTTTTTTTCATCTATTTACCTTTACTTTTTGTACCTTGATCCGTTTATTGTCTCTTGAATATAAAACACTTAACGTTTCTTATTCATTTCACATTCTGCGTTTTATATTTTGTTCACAATGTTTATATTTTCTCTTCTAATCAGTGTTTGTATCTTTTTCTGACCTTGGTGTTCATTCCTGCTCTTTTTCTGACCTTGGTGTTCATTCCTGCTCTTTTTCTGAGCTTGGTGTTCATTCCTGCTCATTTTCTGACCTTGGTGTTCATTCCTGCTCTTTTTCTGACCTTGGTGTTCATTCCTGCTCTTTTTCTGACCTTGGTGTTCATTCCTGCTCTTTTTCTGACCTTGGTGTTCATTCCTGCTCTTTTTCTGAGCTTGGTGTTCATTCCTGCTCTTTTTCTGACCTCGGTGTTCATTTTTGCTCTTTTTCTGACCTTGGTGTTCATTCCTGCTCCTTTTCTGACCTTGGTGTTCATTCCTGCTCTTTTTCTGACCTTGGTGTTCATTCCTGCTCTTTTTCTGACTTGGTGTTCATTCCTGCTCTTTTTCTATTGTAGTGTTCATTCCTGCTTTATTGTAATTATTCATTCCTGCTCTTTCTGACCTTGGTGTTCATTCCTATCTTTGCAGCCTTAATTGTTCATTGTCTCTTTTCTATTGTAGTATTTCATTCCTGCTCTTTTTCTGACCTTGGTGTTCATTCCTGCTCTTTTTCTGACCTTGGTGTTCATTCCTGCTCTTTTTCTGACCTTGGTGTTCATTCCTGCTCTTTTTCTGACCTTGGTGTTCATTCCTGCTCTTTTACTGACCTTGGTGTTCATTCCTGCTCTTTTTCTGACCTTGATGTTCATTCCTGCTCATTTTCTTATATTGTTTGTTATATTTTTCGTCTCTACTTTCGTTATACTATTTTAGTATTGGTTGGGTTTTTGATGTTGTGTTGGTGTTCTTCTTATTCGCTCTCTCTCTTACCTTTTTCTCCATCTTTTCCTCCCCCTCCTGTTTATCCTCCTCCTCCTCTTCCTCCCCTATACCCTCAGTCAGTACTCTCGCCACCAGAGAGGACTATGACGGCATCCCAATTTAAACAAACCTTCTCTCGCTTCTATAAAATGGGGAAGGGCACATCAGCACCATAAAATCAACCCTATTGCACCATATTGCACCATAATTTAAGAGCCAATGATGGTGGGTAGACAGGTAGGTGCTGATAATGTCTACTAACGCTCGGATTTATGGTATAGCGGTGAAATTTTTTGTTGGTGCTTAATGGTGTGGTTGAGGAATTGTCTCTCATCTAGAGTCTATTAACCGTCTGTCTCTCTCTCTCTCTCTCTCATTAAGTAGCTCAATATGTCATATTTTCACTTGGCTCGTTCACCACATACGCATTGTATTAAATTCATTCAATGTCATCTTCTTTGACTAAATGGAACAAAGTGCCAGCAACACCATTTTCGCTCTCGTAATGGCATTTTCCGGCACATCGTTGTACAAGCTGCTCGTAATTGATTTTTTTAGTTAGTGAAGCAAAATTCGTCGAAAATACGCAAGGGCGATACATTACTCTCGTCCGGCATGACATACAAACACTTTTTGTTATAATTTATTGTTATATATATATATATATATATATATATATATATATATATATATATATATATATATATATATATATATATATATATATATATATATATATATATATATATATCATGTATCCACGTTTTCATTGTGGATTTACATGAAATATGGAACTTACACGTCTCTCTTACGCTGTGTCCTTAATCTGTCAACAACATCCTCATCTTCGCCCCATCTACCGTAACTACAAGAAGAGTTTGCTGAAGGCTCATAGTCTCAAAAACAAGTTGAAGTTTTTGAAAGATTGCAGAGATGATAAAATTGTTCCCAAGTCCTGTCTTCCAAGTAGACTAAGAAATCTGGACAATCAAGCATTCTCTGAGTTGGATAAGGTGTTGCTAGATTCCCTTATCAAGAGTTCAAGTGATAGTGTGAAATTAGCCTTCAAGCACAGTGCTCAGTGTAAAATACTTATGCAAAACAGTGTTTGTGTTGATAAGTGGCACACCATTCATGATTTTGTATATCAACTTCTTAGTGAAACTGACAAAGCCCAAAAAAGAAGGTTAAATGCCAAATTAAATGCTCTGTTTGATGAGAGTTACTGGACCATATTGAGTGATCCAAATTTGTTCATAAACTTATCATCTTATGATCTACAGACAAATGAGAAACTTGTTCTTGGCTTTGGTAGGAAGTTTTCTATCACTCAACGGTGCGTTAATCCGCTTACTATTGCTAAAGGTTTAATCAACCTGGAAAAGAAGAAGTCGTCTGATGTTACAAATGAAGATATTTCCATAGCTAAAGGTTGTATACATAGTGTTTTAAATGAGAAATTTGCTTCAAACATTCCAAAAAGATTTGAAACAGCCTTGATAAACTTGAAAAGTAATAAGAATATCCATATTACCAAGGCTGATAAGTCTAATGCTATTGTTATCTTGGATAAAAGTGACTACATTGATAAGATGAATTCATTACTTAGTGATGAAAGCACGTATTGTGAGCTTACGAAAGATCCCCTGGAAAATATTAATAAGTTATCTAATTCCAAAATGAAGATGTTATTGAAAAAGAACCCCGATCTCACTAAACAGCTCTCTCAAATCAATCCCACTTTACCTTATATGTATGGATTGATCAAAACACACAAGCTTAATAATCCATTACGTCCTATCGTGAGTTCTGTGGGTTCTGTTACTTACAAATTATCCAAGTGGCTGGTAAAGATGATATCCCCTCTTACAGGCCAAATATCTAATTCACATATACGCAATAGCAGTGACTTAATTGATAAACTCAAGAAACACAACGAACCTTGCGAATTAATAAGTTTTGATGTAAATTCACTGTTCACTAGAGTACCTGTGAAAGACTTACTTTCATTTCTTAAAGATAAATTACAACTGCTAGATTTAACTATTGAACATGATACTTTCCTAAAATTGATTGAGTTATGCGTAACTGACAATGTGTTTAGAGCAAATGGGAAGTTCTACAAGCAAATATTTGGCATGAGCATGGGTAATTGTCTTTCTGCTCCTCTAGCCTGTATTTATATGGAGTTTTTTGAGTCTAGATTACTACCCAATATAGTGGACTTTATTCCTCCATGGTATAGATATGTAGATGATGTTCTTTGTCTTTGGCCTAAAAACAGTGACCCATTGGAATTTTTAGACAAGCTTAATGATATTGTCCGTAGTATCACATTCAAAATTGAAAGAGAAATAAATGGATCCCTTCCATTCCTTGATATGCTTATCATGAGAAATGGCCAAAACTATAAATTTAAGGTATATAGAAAGCCCACACAGGTAGACAGTTTCATTCACTTTTTATCGAATCACCTTGAGTCTACCAAAATGTCAGTTTTTTCTGCTATGTTCTTAAGATGTCTGCGTATTTGTGACTCTGAATTTATTGATGTTGAATTGAAACACATTCGTTCCATTGCACAGAAACTCGGGTACCCTTCTGTGTTTGTTGATCGTTGTTTTAAAAGGGCTAAAAAATCCTTTCATTCCTCTCAAACCAGACAAGTTCCTACACTTAAGAATATTTTGACTCTGCCCTATCGTAATGAATTTGTCCCGTTAGTTCGGTCCCTCAAGCTTCTAAATATTAATGTTGTTTTCAAGTATGACTCAACCATTACTAATATGTTATTAAGGAATAGCCCAAGTTTGAATGTAAATGGAAGTGTTTATTGTATTCCATGTAGCAAATGTAATTGTAATTATGTAGGACAGACAGGAAAAACACTGCAGCTCAGAATCAAACAACATAAGTATAATATCAGAACAGCATCTGAAAGCAGTGCCTTGTTCGTTCATGTTAGGAATAATAATCACCCCATTGCTTGGGAAAAAAGCTTGGAAGTATTCAAATCATCTTGTGTCACAGAAAGACTTCTGGTTGAAGCTAGTTTGATTAAGGAATTAAAATCAATAAACCTTAGTGATGGTCAGTTCAAAACTGATAATATGTTACATAAATTTATTTGTCAGTGGCCCAAGGTTAAAAATGCTTGGAAAACCTTTGATCTAGATGTATAATAGTTATTTTGTGGGTCCCTTATTTTTGACCTGACCTGACTAGTCACGTCACCACCCTTCTCTTAAGCTCCTCTACGTGTGTGTTGGTGTGGGGATTAGTTGATGTCATCATTATGACCTGACCTCATGTTTTTAGGTCACCCTGTATATTTATGCCTCTCTCTGTCCATGTAATCCAGTTGCCTCTGAAGATGTCTTGAATAAAGACGAAAGCTAAGGTACTCCGTTGTTTCCATTTTCCCGTGTGATTTTATCAAGATATATATATATATATATATATATGCTGATAACCACAAGTCTGTACTCACCCCTGAAGATGTGAATTACACGAAAGCGCTTGGGAACTTCGTGTTTTCTTCTTTCCTTGTGGTTATCAGCATATATCTAGATCACGTATCCAGATTTACCGGTCTTTAAGTTTATGATTGAGTAGTCTCAGACTTTGCTACAAAGCTCAGGACTGCTTTTAGTATCCTGGTGGTCCAGCGGTAACGTTCCCCGGTCACAGTCATGGGCTCGTGGGCCGTGGGTTCGAATCCTGGCGGGGTGAGATGTTCATTGTATGTAGAAGTCCGCTTGTTTTATTTGGCTAATGAAATATATATATATATATATATATATATATATATATATATATATATATATATATATATATATATATGCAAGTAAATCACTGTAGGTGCGCGTGATCTAGGTATATGCTGATAACCACAAGGAAAGAAGAAAACACGAAGTTCCCAAGCGCTTTCGTGTAATTCACATCTTCAGGGGTGAGTACAGACTAGAGAGAGTAATACAAATCAAGGTGTATATATACAGAGGAGGGTGAGACCAGGTCCACAATGGTCAGGTATTAGGTAATGACCCTACTACTCTTTAAATAGCACACAACGGTTGGTGGTCAGGTCAGATGGTCAAGTGACCCGGCCTTCTCACCTGATCACAAATCTTCTTAATTACAAAATTGTCCAGCTTGTACATGCCGTTACTCAAATTCATGTTGAATGCTTCGGTATGTTTAATAAGACTAGATTCTATGATGTTCCTACTGTCAATTGACTTACATGGTAATATTGAGGAGGCATTATCTTCTTTCCTTGTGGTTATCAGCATATACATACATATATATATATATATATATATATATATATATATATATATATATATATATATATATATATATATATATATATTATTTCCTGTAGTAGTTTGAAAGTTCCTGATATTAGTAAAACTATTTCATTCCAAAACCTTGTACGAGCAACAGGTAACTGAGACGGCTATGGTGTTGATGAACGCCGATGAGACTACCTCCCTTGTACTCATTATTATCTGTGGGAAAACTAGGGTAAAGAAATTCATATAGCGTCTAGTCGTCCAGTATTCCAAATGCCTTTCACTTAACTTACGATAATGGCCTCCCTGGGGTCCAAATAGTGACGCGTCCTTACCATGATGGTCAGCCAGCTCTCTCTCATCTCCGTGTAGTCTGGGAGAGGATTGCACTACCTCCGGCCACCTGCTACTTACCAGGAATGGGACGCTTGTCACTGTGTTAATACCAGGGGCAAATCCCGGGACTTGTAACTTGCTACAATTGTTGGGGTTTATGGTCACATTTGCAAATACTGTATTCAGCAGGCGAGGTGCGGACGTTGTTGAGGGGGGCGTGACTCTGTACTGTACTGTACCGTACATGGCCTCCCACAGTGACCTCGACTGGTTACGGTAAGTGGGGAGCAACTCAACGATAGGGAGGCGGCAGTAGAGACCCACAAACACGCCCTGAACACAGTACTGTATAGTAGGGAGTGACAGTTTGGCAAAAGTTTTCAAAATCTAATTGCTTGGGTTGGATTATTTGTCTATCGGCCACGCTAATTCCGAATATGTTTGAGTTTTTTACATCATTGCATTAGAAGGTTTGTGGATACTTTTGGGTTTGGCATGAAAAACGCGAAAAAACTGTAAATAATAAAGGGACTGGCAATGTGGCACAACCTGTTAAAATCAAGTTATTGAATTGGATTATTCGACTACTGTGTACACTGGTTCATAATATGCTATTGTTTTACAACTCAATGCGCTACAAATTATGCCGATATTTTTGCTGCAAGTCACCACATACGTATATTTCGAAAACCAGGGCCCAATATTACCAACGGCGTGGATAGATTCCGTGGAATGAATTCAGGACATTCCCGCTCATGGAACATTACCAAACTCCGTATATGTGCCAATGGCAGGCCAATGGCAATATTTACAGAGTTTGTTGAGGCTCCCTGGACGGGAATGCCCTGAATTTATTCCACGGAATCTATTCACGCCGTTGGTAATATTCGTCCCAGGACTGATCAACGAATTCAGCCCAAGTAGCTTGACTTGGACAGTTAAGGACAAAATCTCAGTCCATACTTTTGAATAAAATATTGTTCAATAGGTGGTGATATTGAAGTGCTGAAAGTTGTTTTTTCTGTGTTGTTTTGCAGTTAGTTCAAAGGGCCGCCACCAAGATGGGTCGTCCTAAGATTAGCAACACTCAGCTGCGCCAGGGTAACGATAAGGTGTTCGGGGTTCGGATGCCTCTGCCATCTAACAAGTTGCCTCTGAACAAGGAAGTTGGAAGTGCCCTGGCTTATGAAGCAGAAAACGAGAGGTTAAGGAGAAGAACAAATGCTTTTGATTATATGGATGCCACCAACAAGGTGACTGAGAAGGTACTGGATGTGTATAGGAAGGCCACTGTCCCCACTATCTCTGAAATCAGGGTGAAAATGAGAGTCCACGACCTGTGGAGGATGCGGAGGGAGACGATGATGATGAAGGGAAATGGACAGAAACAGAAAAGGAAGAAAACGAAGAACGGGAAGCTGAAGATGAGGTTCGAGGATATAGCTGAGAAGTTGTTTGATGTGGCAGACGACAGCAAAGTGCACGAACGAGAGAAAAGCTTCCTGGCAGCCCAGAGGAAACCGGGAAGGGAGGGCTGCATTGATGGCGTTGACAAAATTGTGACTGCCAAGCTGAAAGAAGAGAGGGAGAAGGAAGCGAAGAGGGCAAAGAAAAGGGCTGAGGAAGAGAGGAAAACTGAGAAGATGAGGTCAAAGAGTAAGGAGGAGATGGAGAGGATGTCGTGTAAAGTGTCGGCAGTGGATGACAGTGCTCAGGAAGAAGATAGTGATTATAAGGATGTCAATGACAATGAGTTCAAGGCTATGGTCGACAGGAGAGCAAGATCAGAGAAAAGGAAAAGGGAGAAAGAAGCCGAGGACAGGATCGGAGAAACTGCTGACAGGTTCAAGGTATCCAATGATGCAGTGGCTCACATCGCAAACACCATCAGAGCTGCAGACAACATCATAACTGAAGGGGACAAGTCTAAAGTGACTAACTGGAAGAAAGTGGAGAGAGTCAGGAAGAGGTCACGAGAACAGAAAAAAGAAAAGTTCAGGGGATTCAAGGTCAGAGGTCTCATGGTAGATGAGTTGTAAAACAATAGCATATTATGAACCAGTGTACACAGTAGTCGAATAATCCAATTCAATAACTTGATTTTAACAGGTTGTGCCACATTGCCAGTCCCTTTATTATTTACAGTTTTTTCGCGTTTTTCATGCCAAACCCAAAAGTATCCACAAACCTTCTAATGCAATGATGT
The DNA here is from genome assembly GCF_018991925.1 of Homarus americanus. Classification (NCBI taxonomy): domain Eukaryota; kingdom Metazoa; phylum Arthropoda; class Malacostraca; order Decapoda; family Nephropidae; genus Homarus; species Homarus americanus. The sequence continues at coordinate 12,882 of NW_024736536.1, forward strand.
AAAAAACTCAAACATATTCGGAATTAGCGTGGCCGATAGACAAATAATCCAACCCAAGCAATTAGATTTTGAAAACTTTTGCCAAACTGTCACTCCCTACTGTATAGTCTCCGAGGTGTCAAGGGGATGGTGTTACCGTCTGGCATTATAGATATGATAATCCCGAAGCGCTCTCAGTCCACCTAGCTGTAATTGGGGAAGTGAAGACGGTTGAGTGCAGTCTTGGCTACACGGCCTCCTTTACTTACCGAAGACATGCTATGTAGTGTGCCGTATCCACACTGTCCCTAACTGGCAGCCATGTCTATGGGACTCACTATCACTTTTTCACAATTGAGTAACTACTCAAACACCTTCAGACAATCGCTCTTCTTAGGCAAAGGGTGGTCAGGCAGGAGCCCGACAGCTGCCACAGATCGCTGGACTTTAATGTAACACAAAATGTCCGACACAGCTTACACGAAACAGATGACGATCCAAACATTTTCAGTTCGTAATTCGCTAATCCGTGGCCAACTGAGCTATAGCGTGAAGTGCTCTTAAAACTCCACATACCTGCCGCCTCGCATGCTGTAAAAACATACAATGCTCCGGAAAACGCACCAAATACTTTGTAAACGACTCTAAAGTATTTTAACGAGGGTTTTACATCATCAGTAAACAGAAAGGTATTAAACCTTCAGCAAAAATTGTATATGCATACTGCATGAAATATGACCTATAATGTTGTTAACACTGAACAAACTGAAAAAGACTTAAAAGAATAATATTTCTTTTTGCAACAGACCTTTTTACACATCACTTTAGCTCTTGTTGTTATACAATACTGTTGTTAGGGTAATGTTTTAATATTTGCAAGATGAATATGAATTTGTTGCCATCCGGTATAACTTACTGTACACTCCCATACTTAGTGTACATTATGTAAGAGAAAATAAACAGTTATAAACAGTAAGATAAACAATAAAAGTAAAAGTAAATTGTCCTTTTACAGATAATGTTTACTGCAACACGAGGCAACTTCACTCAGCTGATCGTACGCGGGTGGACGGTGAGGCGAAGGAGTTCTTCTCTGGCTGGTTCACACGGGGATGATGATTACTGCCTTCCTGTGTATCGTCTGCTCTGCCTCCTCCTTATTTCCACTTTCACGGGTATTGTTTTTTCTTTCTGTTTTCGATTTTTTTTATTATTTGTATTTTTAACTAAATATTTTCCAGATATTTTGGTTATCTAATACTTTCAAATATGTGAAATTTGGATATATGAGATAGCGCTGAGACAAGGGCGTTAAGGCCGATGTAACCCGTATATAGGGTCACAGTTAGCCATGACTCTAGTTCTCCATAATGCGCACACACCCATAGTACCCACACACTATCCACACACTACCCACACACTCACACAAGGAGATACAGTGAAATAAACTGCTGTACCTAAATATTATGTAACTAAAAATATATTCCCAAAACAGCACGTTTACAGATGAAAATAATAAAAGCATAAATAATACAAACAAAATCAATTAATATGTTTTTTATTATTTTTAAATCTCAGAAAGGATGGGTCAGCGCTTCTTGTTGTTCTTTGTCTTTTTCCCGGTGAGGATGTAGTCTCCCCATGGCAGGTACTGGTCCTTTTGTACATGGCAGAAAGTGGTGGTTTCCTTCTTCTTGTTGTTTTGGGTTTTCTTGTTGTTTTGGGTTTTCTTGTTGTTTTGGGTCTTAGTGTGTTTTGTGGTCTGCAGTTTGTTAGATCGGGGGCCCTTCTCCTTCACCTGGCAAGGCTTCACCTCAACCTTTGAGACCTTCGTTACAGTGCGTCGGAACACAATTGTGATGAAATGACACTAACAGCTCTCTCACTGAGGTCAAATCAAAATTTGACCATACAGAAAGAATTACGGTTTAATAAGGTTGGAAATTAAAGAAATTGACAAAAAATGAAGCTCTGTTTATCACTATAGTGATGAGGATGGTGTTGTAGTGATGATGGCTGGTGTTATATGTAGTGATGATAGGGTGGTGTTATATGTAGTGATGAAGGATAGCGTTATATGTAGTAATGATGGATGGTGTTATATGTAGTGATGATAGGAGGGTAATATATGTAGTGATGATGGATGGTGTTATATATAGTGATGATGCATGATGATATATGTAGTGATGATGGTTGGTGATATATGTAGTGATGCTGGATGGTGTTATATGTAGTGATGATGGATAGAGTTATATGTAGTGATGATGGATGATGTTATATGTAGTGATGATGGGTGGTGTTATATGTAGTGATGTTGGATAGTGTTATATGCAGTGATGATGGATGATATTATATGTAGTGATGATAGGATGGTTCAATATGTAGTGATGTTGGATGGTGTTATATGTAGTGATGATGGATGATATTATATGTAGTGATGATAGGTTGGTTTTATATGTAGTGATGATGGGTGGTGTTATATGTAGTGATGATGCATGATGTTATATGTAGTGATGATGGGTGGTGTTATATGTAGTGATGCTGGATGGTGTCATATGTAGTAATGATGGATGGAGTTATATGTAGTGATGATGGATGATGTAGTGATGAAGTATATGTGTGATGATGGGTGGTGTTTATATGAAGTGATGTTGGATGGTGTTATATGCAGTGATGATGGATGATGTTATATGTCGTGATGGATGGTTCTATATGTAGTGATGGTGGATGGTGTTATATGTAGTGATGATGGATCATGTTATATGTAGTGATGATGGATAGTGTTATAAGTAGTGATGATGATGGATGGTGCTATAAGTAGTGATGATGGATGTTGTTATATGTAGTGATGAAGGATGGTGTTAGTGAAGATTTTGAAGTGAGACGTAGTGAAGATTGTGAAGTGAGATGTGGTGAAGATTGTGAAGTGAGATGTAGTGAAGATTGTGAAGTGAGATGTAGTGAAGATTGTAGAAATATGAATTGAGATAGTAAGTGAAGATTGTGAAGTGAGATGTAGTAAAGATTGTGAAGTGAGATGTAGTGAAGATTGTGAAGTGAGATGTAGTGAAGATTGTGAAGTGAGATGTAGTGAAGATTGTGAAGTGAGATGTGGTGAAGATTATGAAGTGAGATGTAGTGAAGATTGTGAAGTGAGATGTATTGAAGATTGTGAAGTAAGAAGTGGTAAAGATTGTGAAGTAAGATGTGGTAAAGATTGTGAAGTGAGATGTAGTGAAGGTTGTGAAGTGAGATGTAGTGAAGATTGTGAAGTGAGATGTAGTGAAGATTGTGAAGTGAGATGTAGTGAAGATTGTGAAGTGAGATGTATTGAAGATTGTGAAGTGAGATGTAGTGAAGATTGTGAAGTGAGATGCAGTGAAGATTGTGAAGTGAGATGTAGTGAAGATTGTGAAGTGAGATGTAGTGAAGATTGTGAAGTGAGATGTAGTGAAGATTGTGAATTGAAATGTGGTGAAAATTATGAAGTGAGATGTAGTGAAGATTGTGAAGTGAGATGTAGTGAAGATTGTGAAGTGAGATGTAGTGAAGATTGTGAAGTAAGATGTAAAGATTGTGAAGTTAGATGTAGTGAAGATTGTGAAGTGAGATGTAGTGAAGATTGTGAAGGGAGATGCAGTGAAGATTGTGAAGTGAGATGTAGTGAAGATTGTGAAGTGAGATGTAGTGAAGATTGTGAAGTAAGATTATAAAGTAAACTGTAGTAATTGAGGTTAAACGAACGCGGGTTATTCTGTAGTGTATCCGTGTCTTGTTAACGTGGAACCAACATGGCGGTGGTTCTCAATATAGATAAGTTATTTTGCCGGGAATTTCTGTCAAAACAAAATATGAATCAACCATATTTAGCCTAAATTAACCTAACGGCTTTATTATATATTCTAAGTTTTTTAAGTTGGATAGATCAGATCAGGTTAGGTTAAGTCAGGTTGGGTTAGGTTAGGTTAATTTTGTTAATTTTGCCACTTAGAGGCTAGTTTATTGTGCCCCCATACTCATCCTGTGAGAGGTAGCGCAAAGAGATTACAAAGTGGTGTTAGATGAGGTAGGTGGTTAAGTTAAGTTTCAATAGGTTAGGTTAGATTACGTCAGGTTGGGTTAAGTTAGGTTAGGTAGGTAATAAGTAGATAGGTTACGGTCGGTAGGTGGGAAAGTTAGGTTTGATTAGGTTAGCTTATGTCAGACAGGGAGGTTGGGTTAGATTATGTCAGGTTAGGTTAGATTACGTCAGGTTAGGTTAGATTATGTCAGGTTAGGTTAGATTATGTCAGGTTAGGTTAGATTATGTCAGGTTAGGTAAGTAGGTGGAGGTGGGTAAAAAAGGTTAGGTTAGGTCGGCAGGTTTTAGTGTAGGAGCTTAAGTAATCCCGTAAAAATTTCATGTTAATTTTTGACACCATACATCATAATAATCCTTATAAACTATGTTAAGGAACTGTGGTGTCATTTTTTCTCAACGGTTTATTATAAGTTTTATGCCATTAACGAAGTTTTATCAAAAAACAGCGTAATGAACCACAGACGTATTACCATTAAGTCCTAAGTAACTTAAGACATGACTAATAACCTATGAACATGTAGTATTATATGATTACAATTTAACATAATATATTATGAATGCTGTTATAATATCTTAAGTTTGTTACAAACATGGCTGCTCATATATGCCATCCTGTCTCTGGCAAAGAAGAGATTGCAGTAAGTAAAATTATTTGCTAAAGACAAATACTGGAAATTAAACATATACATATTACCATTATCTGAAAAGCTTAGAACCACCGTTTTATATTTATTAAAAGTTTGTAGTGTTATACATCATGTGTATACAAGTCACAAGTTATTATTTACGACATTGCTTCAGTCCTCGTCATCAGAGTCTTCTGTGTACAACCGATTCCTTCACCTTGTTTAGGCATTTCTCATCATCTGCTTGACAGTTACACATCTCGGTGCATGTAATGCTATTCTTTCTGATTCTTTCTGTATGAACATGACAATGATCCACATTTCCTGACGCCACATCCACATTTAACAAGTTCTGTGATTGCTTCTGGAGCTGGTGGTTGGTCTGATATTACTAGTATGAAACAGTCATTGTCAATCTTCCAGCCATGCTCTAATTGTGAAAGCATTTCACTGTCTGCATCACAAGACCACAGAAGAGCTTGATACCTTCCTCTCAATATATGATACTTTAGAGTTGCTGCAGTCGCTGGTAGTTCTCCAGCTTCTGCCTGCGTTTTCTTGAAGAGATGCCATCTAAGTTTTGACAGTTTAGTGAAAGTCATTCGTGGACAGTAGAGCTTAAATACAAATTCCTCTAGACCAATATACATGTCTGCTGGAGGGCATTTGGTCTACTCAGCATCTTGAATGCATCTAGGACTTTTGTGTTAGATTTCATCAAAGTGCTCCAACATGCTTTCTTTCCTTTGCCAACAAATTTTCCAATGCAGTCAGATCCTGTGAAGGCATGGAAACCTGTAAGGCTCTCTGCCCAATGTGTCGTCGCTCACCAGTTCCTGTTATCATACTTGTATTTTCTCCAAGTTGAGGCTGCTTTAATATGCCAAACACATCAGTGTCTGGTGACTTGATATGTACAGTGCTGCCCTTCTGTGATGCATATACTGTATGTCCTGCTTAAGTTCTATAACTTGTGATAGCAATTTGATGGTTGAAGTCTTATTTGCTGCTTTCCACGACAGAAGATTAACCTTGGACATCTTTTCCCAGATGCTCAATGGACCAACAATACGTTCCTTGACAAAATTTTCATAATTTTGTCTTCCAACTTCATATGCACATAGATTGTCATATTTGGCATTTTCTGGCATTACAGCTCCAGTTACCAAGTTTAAAAGAGCATCATTTTCCTGGGATTACAGTCACCAATAACATTGTGTAGCTTCTGTACATCAGCATATTGACAGCTGACAATAGCTGTAGAGAGCTCATGGTGTTCTGTTCTTTTGTAATCTTTATGAGTTTGATATTTTATGTAATGAACTTAATTTGAAAACCCAAATGGTAGTATATGATCTTTTATCACCTTAAGACACTCTGTGCGTCATGCCTCTTAAGTGATTTTTTTCCTCTTTTACTTCTCTGGACAAATACGACCCATCAGAAAAAATATCACCATATATTTTCTTAATCTACAGGTGCCAAGGTTTAAAATGACGGATGGTGTTAAAAATTAACCTGAAATTTTTACGTGACCACATATTGTCTTGTTGGGTTTCTGAGAGAACTTCACGGCTAAATAGCGCCTCTGTATTGATAGCCGGTACATGTCGTAATATCCACCGCTCATAGTTAAATCTTTATGTCAGTTTATTTTGTCCTAATTTAAGTATCAAAGAGTGTTTTCATTTTTAAGTATCTTAAGTATCTTTTTTCCTCACTCTTAAGTATCTAAGTATGATTTTTTTTCATTTTTAAGTAACTAACCATATTTTTGTTTTCATTATAAAATGTGATTGATATAGACAACAGAAGTAAATATCAGCTGGAGGTCGTAAACGAAGCTGATGTGAAGTATTTTGACTCACTGTTCCCACGAACTAATTGCTTCTCTGGTTTATACCGAAGAAATAAAACCGTCAACGAACCATCCGATTCAAATGTGTCTTAGGCGATACAGGGTGTTTAGGCGTCACTCTGATACCAAGAATGACTTTGTGTACTGTGGTGAAGCTGGGGGTAGGATAGGGTTGGGTTGGGTTGGGATGGGTTAGGATTACGCATGTGTGGGTATATTCTGTCGCATTTTATAGGTATCTTGCGTCTTTCTCTTTATTCCTTCTTTATCATGAGTATCTGTGCCTATTAATACACCACCTCGCAGGATAGTGGAAGAGGAATGGATAGTAACGAGATAATATTCTTCTTACATATACCTTAGCTTGATTACAGGTAACACCAGGTAGAAGTTACGTGACTCTTAAGAGTTTTCCTCGACTTGGCTGATTCAACTGTAAGACTTGCTGTATTTATCCTTATTAAAATCCTCCACCTGTAAGACCCTCCACTTGTAAGACCCTCCACCTGTAAGACCCTCCACTTGTAAGACCCTCCACCTGTAAGACCCTCCACTTGTAAGACCCTCCACTTGTAAGACCCTCCACCTGTAAGACCCTCCACTTGTAAGACTCTCCACTTGTAAAACCCTTTAGGGATTTGAAATACCTTCTCGTCTTGGCTCCACTAGTACTGTACACACCCTCTCTAGCCTGAGTTTACAGTAATGTTGAAGTGTATAGTGAAGACTCACAGCTCATGGGTTAGAAAAACAAAAGATGCTTGTTTTATTTATTTATTTATTTATAGTTTATTTAGAATCCCCGAAAGTTAGAACAAAATGGCTGACGGGACTCACAAGCGGGCGGTGTTTACAGTATGGACCAAGAATAAAAAATAAATGAAAAATAAAATAAATAAATCGTAAATTGGTGCATTGTTTCTCCAGGGGTAATTATAGAAGTACAAATGTTCTCCAGCAGTGGGTAACGATCATAGTCACGCAGGTAGATTGATATAGATGCATTACCTGGAGTTAGTGGGTTACAGGGGCCTCTTACACGATAATATTAAAGGTGTTTTTTCCTTCTGTTTGTGGCACTTGAGGTGTTTAGGTTAGGTTTAATTAAAATGGTTTTGTTATAATAGTTATATTACGATAAGTTAAGTTGAATTTAGAACTTTTGATTTGCATATATCGTGTTTTAGAAGGATTTGTTAGCTAATAAGTTTAATTTGGATAAGTTTAGCTTAATTTAGATCATTTGATTTTACAAGGTCGTATTATAATGACTGGGAACCATATAGAAACCTGTTAGAGAAGTAAATATTTCTACGGCAGTGAATGAGTAAGTCAATAAGTGGTGTATAGAGCTGCTGACGCAACTTAAACGGTATATACTGTACATTATATGTTATCAGAGCTTTCCTGTTGTACGTAACCGCCTCCGTCAAAGTGTCTTAGTGGCTCATGTGAAGATTAGCCTCTAGTTTATTTAACCTCAAGATTAACTACACTGGCACTGCCTGACCTGACCTGACCTACCCTAACCTAACTTAACCTAACCTAACTTAATCTAACCTAACTTAACTTCCCAGGTAGCGTTAGGTTAATCATTAGTTGAAATAAGCTGGGAGGGTTAATCTTCAGGTAATCTATCTTAATTAACAATTTTGGTCAGGTGAGGCCTTCCTTACCTTACTCGAGAGCAGGAGGAGGAGGACTTGCTAACTCTACAGATCATCGTCAACCAAGGCAGATATTGAATACCTTTTGTTTACCATCGTGGCTTAAGAACACATCTTAACACCATAAGACTATTCGCCTCAATACAATAATACAGTAATTGATTATTGTATTCTAATAAAATTTACGGTGTATCTTGTGAACCAGATTTATTGTTTGACCTTAGTGAATGAGAAACTGGTTGAGGTGTATTGTGGTAAACATCCTTAAGAGCAGCTCTGTGTGTTCTTACGACCTCAAAGTAACACAAAAGGTAGCCAATATCTACCCTTGATCAGTCACTTTATGTAGATGTCAATTGTGTCATTTTTCTAGACTTAGTGCCCCCTGGAGGAGAAAGTAAATACAATGTTGATTTATTTTGGTCACAACACACGCTAGTAGATTATTTTTTCCTATTTAACTAAATAATTAACACTATGTAGCTAACTAATTATAAGACTCATAGATGGTAACCAATATGGCGTCGATATTGTTCACATACTCTATGATAAATAGATGTATTGTCTGTTTAATTTTAGGGAAGAATTTAATTTATAAACTTTTGAGAATCTGGATACAGGAGTTTTGTCTTTGCGTGTGTGTGTGTGGTGATGATGATGACGGATACTTTCCTCTGCAGTGAAAAAAATATCTTGACATTGCAAAGTTTAACTGTAAGCCGAAGGAACGTTTGTAATGAGACTTATTATGTGAAATTGTAACTTGAAATTCTTTGTGAAAAAATATTTCCCTATAAAGTTTGGCAGTAAATGAAGTATTACATCAAGGTGTAACTTGTAGTTCCTTGTGGAGTAATTACTTATGTGGACGATACAGCTACTCCAGGGTGTAAGACCTAGAGTAGAAAGTCTTAAGACCTTACCTGAGGTTGAAAGACTCTTATAGTGGAACGTCTTAGGTAATGAAACTTTAATTACAGTAAATAAAATATAATCTACCTAAACATTCCTTCACCTGGCGACAACTAATGATACAGGTGGTGTAATAGCTCTTTAAAATTCCTCCGTTTGATATAATAATGACCACACATGAACTTATAATGTGCAATATCTTGATAACACATTAGCTGCAACATTACACATAGTCCAGTGTATGTGTAGTGAGGGACATCTACCTAAATGAGTTACAGAATGTGGAGTTGAGGCAAAAAAAAGTTGGGACATGTTTGAGATCATCAGTTGAGCCAAACGTTTATACTCAATATTGTTTTAATGGTATTTTAGAGCGACCGAAAAATGTAAACAAAATGGCCGGCTAGGTGACACATACCTTACAAGAAATAAACATGAGAACGAACACACACACACACACACACACACACACACACACACACACACCAGTTTTACCCACATTATCACCAGACTATCGGCATACCTGGTCGGTGGACACCTGCCTCCTCCTCCTCCTCACCTTGCTGTACCTGCCCTGCCCCGAGTGTACACATATTAAGATGATTTATAGGTGTGTGTGTGTATCTGCGTGTATGTTTTCATTTGTGTTTTAAATGTTTTTATGTATGTTTTTATGTGTGTATGTTTATGTACGTGTGTGTTTTGAGTGTGTGTTAATTACTTGCTCGTAAACACACCAATAAAATTCCCTTTGAAAGTCTTGCCAATGGTTTTATGACACTAACTGACAATGTTATTTTTTATCAAGAGAATAAAATTGAGTCTTTAATGCTTACTATGTTTGTTTTGTTTTTTTGTCGTTTATGATCTTTTTTTTACTGATAATAAGGAAAGAAACATGTGAAGTAAATGAGTGATAATCTTGGGTGTAGAATAACTAGGAAAAAAGATAAGAGAAAGTGTGGACAGGAGAAGGAAAATATGATGAATGAAGAGAGAGAGAGAGAGAGAGAGAGAGAGAGAGAGAGAGAGAGAGAGAGAGTAAAACAAAAGACAAACTAACAAAAATAAAATTATCAACAAACTTTCTCAACACAACAACAACAATACTAAACTCTATTTATTTATTAGATATCACAGTAATACACCTGGTTATTACTTACACACACACACATACACACACACATCTCTGTATTGCGCTATGGAGAGTGCAGAGGAAAAAAAAATATTCTGGACCTGCGCGGCATTCGTCCGGAGGTGCGCTCGATAGTCAATACCATGAGAACGGAGGAGGAAGGAGAATTGAAGGGGGTTGAAGGGAGGGGGGAGGAGAGGGGGGTGGTGTAGGGGGAGTAAAGGGAAGGGGTTGAATTAGTGTCCAATATTGAGGGTTTTTTTATTATTTTATCTTACATACAGCTACAATGCTTATGGGGTACTTTTTGTTGTGGCCAGCTTAGGATTTTTAATTGATTTAGTTTATTTAACTTATTTTTATACGACAGATCATACATCCATATTGACTCATGATCCCTTCATTACCTACTTCCCTTAACCCTTAAACACCCCCTTCCTTCCCTCCCATCCTCTCCCCCCCTCTCCCCTTCCTTCTTTCCTACCCTCTCCCTTACCCCCCCCTCTCCCCACCCCTCTCCTCTTCCTTCTTTCATACCCTGTCCTTCCCCCCCTCCTCCTTGCTCCGTCTCCCTACCCTCTCTTCCTGTAACCAGAAATGCGCAGTTTAGAGAGGCCGCCCATAAAAGGTTTAGTCCTGTTGTGGCTGTAGTGTTATGTATTTTGTATTTGTATTTATGCTGTTATTTTGTTTACTGTAGACGGTAATTAGATTGGATAATGCTAGAAGGAGTTATTGATGGTGGTTTATTGGGATTATATCGTAGGTGGATTAATGGTACCTTTTGGTAATTAAAATCAGGATCGCCGCCACACTGTAATTAAGGTCAAGCCCACAGCCACAATATAATAACTAAAATCACGCCCACAGCCACAGTATATTAAAAATCACGCCCACAGCCGCGGTATATAAAAAATCAGAGCCACAGTATGTTAAAAATCACGCCCACAGCCACAGTATATCAAAAATCACGCCCACGTCCACAGAATAGTAACTACAATCACGCCCAACAGCTTCCTCAGGTCACCTCAATGCCTCAGTCACTTAAATATTATTATGGGCTGAGTACCTAGTTAATAATAGTCCTTGTTAATAATAGTGTCCTATGTGAACTGCAATTAACTAGCTTACCAACTACTTAAGGTGAGATTATTGATGCTAGTTGGTAATGTTACCTCCCTAGTTTTTGTTTATTTAATTATTTATTTATTTGTTAGGAATTTTATGTAGTCGAAATTAAACTCCATATAAAGCGACATAAATTTATATTAAAAACTACATAAATTGAAGGAAAACTCACCTTTTCTTGTGTTGAGTGTGAGTGAGTGAGTGAGTGAGTGATATTAGAGTGTGTTGGTAGGAATCTAAATTTATATTATTTTTGTTTATATTTCCGTGTTTTTATATGAGTTTGGTTTCTTAATTCATATTCAGGTGATTGAGAATAATTCGAGGTGTAACTAAGATTGGTTTACTGTGTAGCTATTGTAGTAGTCTTGGTTTGGGATAATGCCATAGTGGGATAGATTATGGTTAAGGTTCTGTGTCTTCTAGAGATTGTTGGTTAATGTCATGTTTGGTTATTTGAATTGACATAACTGACAGGAGGAGGAGGAGGACCCGGTCTTTTGGGCATTACCTGAAGGTGTCCTGTAGGAGGTATAGATGGTCCTGTACAGTATATCTCACAGACTCTTCACACACCAGCTGGAATATACTGATGCCATCTGTCGCGAGAGTAAAGACATAATCTTACTTGCAGATGGTTATCGACCTTGTTGAGGAAATATACTAAGGTGTGATAATACTGGATGGTTCTGGCTGCGGTGAAATGGTTTTTAGTAACTTAAAAGGCTTTAGTTTTTTTAATATTATATCAAACACCGTCGGTAGAGTTGAGGCATCGCTGTAAATCATCTGCTACAAGTCGAGGCGTCGCCTGACATTTACTTGCAACAAAATGAGGAATTTCTCTACAACGTTTCAACATTTCCACTTATAACTCTTCTTAATCTTGTGATAATGACTTAGAAAGGTGATATATGCCCAAGGGATTTTTTTTATCACAGCAATAAGGACTAATTTATCAGATTTACTGATCAGCTATACTCACTGTCAGGTTACGGGCTATGCTGAGGAGTGAGGGTGTTCAATACCAAGGAGGCGAAGTGGAATCATGTTACTTGTCCTACGAACGTTTTATTTCGATAGATTAATATCCATCTAGAATGTACTGGTGATGTACAGCTGCATGATCTGAGCCTCCATGTGTACTCCTGATGGTTCGTCTGGCTTGTGTCATGCAGAGGCCAGATATAACTATGTATGGTGGTAGTTTCTTGTGTATAGCTGATCAGTATCTTGTCTATATCTCGGTGGGTCTTTTGTGTGTTTCTCCTCCAGGCTACATGATGACAGCTCTTGGTGTCATATACAGGAATGGCATAATATTTCATTCTAAAACCTGAAGCTCTTATATTCTTTTCAATGATAGGAAGATATACTTTTGGCCTCTACATCTGTCCATAATACAATACCTGAGAACAGTTCTTACCTCAGGTGTTGTGTCCAAGCGCAGGTAAATCCCTCTACAGGTACTACACTCCGTTCAGCGTGAAGATCATCCAAGACATTAAAATACAAGTGACACGTCAACGTTCCTGTCAGCCTCACCTTGTGTTGATTCTTACTCAGGTGTTTGTTGTCTTCCCCCTTCACCGTCGCTTAGTATAGGTCTGGTATTATCTAATTTGACTAGATCTGTAATGCTATAAGTCAGTTTGTGATGCATATATAATTTTTGAGAAGGTATACTAATATATTATTGATGTGGTAATATATAAGGAGCAAAAATAATTCCTTTGAGGTATATAACTTGCAACCATTATGCAACATTTTATAATAAGTGCACACCAATTTTTATTTTTTTAAGATATCATTTCAAGATGTCACAATCAAGTAAAATACACCAAAATATTGACTCTCGAACCTTACCATCATTCCATAACCATTGCAGAGTCATGGGATAGCAACAGTGAGCTTAGGTACCAGAGCCAACACTAATATGGGCCAGTGATAACCTAGATACAAGGTACAAATGTAAACAAAATAATACGATGCTAGGTTCCAATGTCAACGCGGAAGCCTACAGGTATATAATTAAACCTTTATGTAGTTATGAAGAAAAAAATTGAGGATACTGAAACTACACAATATTCTAGTCACTTTTACGTCAATATATGTATAATTTCATCTACAACCTTAACTTTTACAATCAATAGACACATGACTTAACATTCAAGACATACTGTAGACATAATCTTCCTCTCGTCAGATTTTAGCCTTTTGTGAATTGTACAGGGTGTGGTAGAGATGTACAGGGTGTGACATGTGTACAGAGTGTGGTCGAAATGTACAGGGTGTGGTAGAGATATACAGGGTGTGGAGGAGATGTACATGGTGTAGCAGATGTACAGGGCGTGACATGGACCTCTGGGATCTTACATCGCTGGCTTTACCTCACCTACACTGGCTTGACTTCACCTGCAGTGGCTTGACCTCACCTACAGGAGTGGGAAGGTTATAAGAATTGACAGTCGATAATGATGACTGTGTTGATGTCATGAACTTAACCTAATGCTGGGGTCTGGGGAGAGTTGGTGGTAATCAGGAGGTGTTTGGTGGTAATCAGGAGGTGTTTGGTGGTAATCAGGAGGTGTTTGGTGATAATCAGGAGGTGTTTGGTGGTAATCAGGAGGTGTTTGGTGGTAATCAGGTGGTATGTGGTAGTTAATCTCTTACTTTGGGATTAACCTCGCACTCCTGGGATTAACCTAACCTAACCAATCGCTGCAACGAAGAGAGAACACAACAACTTTGCAGAAACATGTGACGTATTGCAGACTTCCTGGTATTGCACACACAGTTGATGATTTGCAATAATGAACACAAGTGGATTTTTTTTACTTTTTTTTTGTAAATATTCTCAATGGTTTTCATGATATATGTTCATGACTTTTGAGTGTTTGAACTGATTGTGTGGCCATGAATAGGTATGAGAGATGAATTAGTGAAAAATTGTATAATAATGTCATGAGATAAATTACACATGTATATAACTGTCATGAAATCTGTCAGTGCATGTATACAACTGTCATGAAATCTGTCAGTGCATGTATATAACTCATGAAATTGTCAGTGCACGTATACAACTGTCATGAAATATGTCAGTGCATGTATACAACTGTCATGAAATCTGTCAGTGCATGTATACAACTGTCATGAAATCTGTCAGTGCATGTATACAACTGTCATGAAATCTGTCAGTGCATGAAAACAACTGTCATGCAAACGATTGACAGTCACAGAACGGGCGTCATTACGTAGTACTATACACACATACTACGGTAATTATCAGGCACAATTACCACACATAACCCGGAGATAATTAACACTAACGAGTTATAAGCCTGGTCCCCCTATGTGATATTACTGTGTCGTGTCCTGGGTGTAAGTTAGTGGTGTAGAAATGGGTTGTGATGTGGTCTGGGAATTATTGGTATGTGGTGTGGTTGTGGTGTGGTTGTATTGTGTGGTGTGGTGTGAAGTGTGGCGTGTGTGGTGGTGTGGTTGCATTGTGTAGTGTCGTGTGGGTGCAAGCAGATGTATTGTTTGGTGTCCTGGGAATTGTTGGGTGTGGTGTCGTGGGTGTAAATGAAGAGTGTATGGTGTAATGACAGATATACAAGGTGTGGCAGAGGTGTACAGGGTGTGAAAGAGATGTACAGGGTGTGCCAAAGAGATGTACAGGGTGTTCCAAAGAGGTGTACAGGGTGTGCCAAAGAGGCGTACAGGGTGTGCCAAAGAGATGTACAGGGTATTCCAAAGAGGTGTACAGGGTGTGCCAAAGAGATGTACAGGGTGTGCCAAAGATGTGTACAGGGTGTGCCAAAGAAATGTACAGGGTGTGTGAAAGAGATGTACAGGGTGTGCCAAAGATATCAAAGAGTCGAAAAAGAAATTTCTAATCATAGTAAAAAATAAAAAAAATAAAAAATTGACACTGTACAAGAATGTTTATTTATTCATTTGCCTAAACTTACTGATGTACAATATTAAACATGGTTACAGTGTAGTGAAAAATAAAATGCCTGTCCGACTTTTGCCTCACCCTGTAATTTATCTAGCGTACTGAGACGCGTATTTCAGTGTTTTTTTTGGGGGGGTCTACACTGTATTGAAGAAGACATTGTGTGTAACTTAATGCCTTTTTGAACCATCAGTGTATTAATGTATTGCAGGGCTTTGGTGTTCACAGTTATGTTAGTGTTGTTCATGGTGTTCAAGAGTTCAATAGTGTTGTTCATGGTGTTCAAGAGTTCAATAGTGTTCTCTGTGATGTTTAAGAGTTCATTAGTGTTGTTCATGGTGTTCAGGGGTTCATTAGTGTTCTTGATGTTCAGTAGTTCATTACTTCATGGTGTTCAAAGTTAGTGTTCTCTGTGGTGTTCAAGAATTCATTACAGTGTTCTTCAGGTGTCAAATGTGTCGTCACGATGATGAAATTGCCGAAACAAAAGTGAATACATTATTTTTTCAGTTTTTTCTTGTTATTTTTGCCGTAGATGAAATCATTTGGCGAAAGAGTAATTTTTTCCCCAGAGTAAATCACCGTAGTCAAAAAATTAAATAAACATCCTCATATTTATTATTTTTTTTCATAAACATAAATATTTAAAATTTGTGTTACTTATTTACACATTAAGTTTGAAGAAATTAAACCCTATTGTTTTAATTGTTCATGACTAGTGTATTAAATAGCTTAGAATACCTAACATTATACAATATAACATCACTAGGATTATTATAGTGTTCGGTGTTATGATGAAATAATTATAGGTCGTTATATAATCTACGTCTTTTGGTGTATCGTATTGACAAGTTTATGTAAAAAAAAAAACACAGTTGATTTTATTTAATTGGTGTTTGTTTGTGTGCATGTCTGTGCCTTAACTGAGGTCTTCAAACACGTATAGTCTTGAGTAAGTCCATTTACTAGCTGGCAGGGTAAAAAAATAAAATACTTCAGGAAAAATACAGATAATTTTCCCTGAACTGCGAGAGATAATTTTTTCCCTGTCACTAATATTATGATTTACTTTGCTTTATTTTCCTCTGTGCGTAGGTTTTTATTATATATATTGACACTTAAGACAATCTTCCTTACGTGAAACACTCTATTAACCTCGCTGACTGTTGCTGGGTCGCTGTAAGATAATGTTACCTGCAATTTACGTGAGACGGTCCCCAGGCCTGAGTCACCAACCCGAGAAGGTATCCGGAAGGTAATGAAAAGGCAGTGTTGGTATTTGTTATTTATTAAGGAAAACACCTGAAGACGCCATAATGGAATTGTCAGATGTTAAGACAGGTAAAATTAGGCCTCCATCCAGGTGCTGCTAGTTGTAAGTTATTACCTGTTGACCTCATTAACAGGTACTTGGGCAGGTAACAACAAAGTGATCTCAGTTTTGATTATTTGTTCAGCAGAAGGAACAGATAATACATAGAACTGTTTTTACTGGTCATGCATGATGAGTGCCATGAGTGCCGCCGCCCTCCTCCGTGTTGTGGCACTGTGGGCGGCCGGCCATGTCGTGACCCGGGACGTCAACAAGATGGCGGCGCCTGACCTCCTGTATCCCTAAATGGTCCTAAATGTTGACTTGACCAACAAAAGGAAAATTAAACTGTTTAGAGTAACGTCTTGGCCAATGATCCACCAGTGTGGTCTTGGCCAGTGATCCACCAGTGTGGTCTTGGCCAGTGATCCACCAGTGTGGTCTTGGCCAGTGATCCACCAGTGTGGTCTTGGCCAGTGACCCACCAGTGTGGTCTTGGCCAGTGATCCACCAGTGTGGTCTTGGCCAGTGATCCACCAGTGTGGTCTTGGCCAGTGATCCACCAGTGTGGTCTTGGCCAGTGATCCACCAGTGTGGTCTTGGCCAGTGATCCACCAATGTGGTCTTGGTCAGTGATCCACCAGTGTGGTCTTGGCCAGTGATCCACCAGTGTGGTCTTGGTTCATTACATGGATAAGTACATATACTATGAAAGGTTCCTCAAAAATAACAGTAATTACCGTAATGTAGCTGTACGTATTATTGATTACCTTAACGATCATCAACCTCTTGTTAGTAACTGTCACTGTACAAGGTTAACTGCCTGAAGCTATAAACACAACCACACGAAGCTAACGACATGACAACATTGACTAATTACTTCCAATACATCAACACACCTGGTCATCAGATATTACCAGGTGTTGCCTATGTTCCACAATACACCATCTACACCTATGAGTTACCTTATGTTCACCATCTTCTATTTGATGGGTCAATGTAAACAAAATAATCAAGTCTTGTGGACCTAAGACACATATTCTTCAGAAGCTCCAGTACACAGACGCTCTCCAGAGTCAAGTGTAGACAAACAATATTAAGACACTTTCCTTATGGTGCCTGTCCTCGACCACAACAACATCATGACTACTTAACAACACATTACTCTTCAATACACAGACCAAACTATTCCTTACCAATACTACCATCTACCATGTCTTAGTACGTATGCAGGTAAAGGACGATTTTGTTTTCTTTTAAATTAAATAACTTACTTGAAAATGTTATGTGGTTACTGCCGCTTGGGTCACCTGTGGCTACCCGGACTCAGGTGATCGACCGAAATCGAGGCTTAAGAGACGAAAAAAAAAATTAAATCATAAATAAATACAGAAATGGACAAAATAAAACAGATCAAAAGTGAGAAACGATATATGTTTTGTTGTCAATGGTAAAATAAATAATTGAAACCCTGCAACACATTATGCTTTCAATATCTTCCCAGGCGGCAGTACCTCCCTGTTTGATAGCTGCCTGCCACCTCCCTCTCCCATTTTGTTTTTTTAATTGAAGGCTAAACATTGGAATGCTAACCTAACCTACCTTACCTAACCTACCTTACCTAACCTAGCCTAACCTAACCTAACCTAACCTAGCCTAACCTAACCTAACCTACCTTACCTTACCTAGCCAAGCCTAGCCCAGCCCAGCCTAGCCTAGCCTAGCCTAGCCTAACCTAACCTAACCCAGCCTAGCCTAGCCTAACCTAACCTAACCTAACCTAACCTAACCTAACCTAACCTCCTCTGTGACTAATTGAATGACCTTACGTAATATCATGAAGTGTAGAATGAACAAGGAACGATCGAAAGAGTGAATGAAAAATAACAGACCTGCAAATAATAATAAGAATCCCGATAAGAAAATAGAAAAACATGACAACTCGAAAGATAAATCGACCTATAACTATTTTTATCACTAATGATCAATAATCTTCGTACAATAAACTACCACGACATCAAATCACTGTTTACATGACACAGAAACACACCTTTACCTGTATAACTAGATAGGCATACCCCCTTACTTTCCCATACTAATTCTCATATAAATTTATTCCCATCTCTTCCATAAAAAAATCTATTTCTCTATTAAAATTAGATTCAATATTTTCACTACGACAACCACGGTGCAAAATAAACCGAGATTCAAATTATTAACACAGGTTTAACACCAGTCAGTGTGTTCAATAATAAATACTGATTAATTTCTTCTGTCACCAAAGTATTGTATCAGCCTGATGAATAAGGTTATTCCTGTGAGATTCCAGACTGTTTGTGTAGCCTGAAATACCATATGAAACCTTGTCAGAAGTATTCATTTTTCAGTCTAAGGTTTAACACATTATACTGAGGTTAAGTGACAATGACGATAACATTATCTCAGAACCTATAATGAATCACAATAACATCTATGTCTACCATCAATAAGCTTACCATCCACTTAAGATAATCATTTCTTTGCACAGGTAAGTTATAATTACTTAGTGATTCTGTTTTGGCAAGAAATACCAATATGGCAACAAGGAAATATAACCCATGGCTATATTATGTATCAATATGTGGCAATAACTGACTTTGTACCTTTTAGGTGTGTATAATTTCATATGTATAGTGTTTAAAGGAACATCTTTTTATACTAGGAAGACTTGAAGCATCATATTACACCATAATCACTGGTTGCTGCACCATACTGTGTCACTGTAATTCACTGTAAGTCACTGTAAGAGTCACTAGAAGTCACTGTACCTGACATTTCTGAATAAAGGTGTAAATATTACCGATGGATATTAAAACTAATTATAACCCTCGAAAATTATAAGCCTAGTTCAACTGCTTAACACACACACACACACACACATGTATTGATCAGAGGTCAGGAGTGCCGTCGCCGCCCTCCGTGTTGTGGCACTGTGGGCGGCCGGCCATGTCGTGACCCGAGACATCAACAAAATGGCGGTGCTTGACCCCCTGTATCCCCAAATGATCCTAAATAATGACCTGACCAGCAAAAGGAAGAATTAAAATCTCTAAAAGTATCATCTTAGTGTAGCCTTGATCATCACTTCGGTTCAAGATTAAAAAAAAAGTTGATATATCTAGGAAGGAAAGCCAACAGGTAAATCATTAATGCCACAGGTAGGTAATAATCCTCATGACCATTACCTGTCTGTCTGTCTGTCTGTCTGTCTGTCTGTCTGTCTGTCTGTCTGCCTGCCTGCCTGTCTGTGTCTGTCTGTCTTGTCAGTACTGAAACTTTCTAAATCATAACATGGAAAAATTTAGCTTGATTTTTCCCCGTTTAAGTTATCTGGATCAAACCAACGCTTAACAGGGGTGAGAAACTGGGGGTAACCTTGTTCATATTACTGTCTTGATAAACTTTGACTGTCGGTATCATTTTACAGGTGTGTGTGTGGAAACAGGCCTGGAGTGCTGTGGAAGGTTGGCTTATAGAAATAATATCTACTTGACTCTAGGATCACAACTTAGGCAGACAACATGTGGTAAAGAACAGCTCAGTGTTACAGCCCAAGTTGGGTTATTGCTTCTGGTGATGACGAAGGTTATTGTTGTTACTCCAAGAGATTAATGAGCAGTTGTTTTTACTTCTCTAATTAGTTCCAATCAATATTAAGGCGTGTTGTTTGAGATTAATATAATCTAGGGCTCAGTGATGTCAAAAGAGTGTTCCGCAGTACCCCAGAGTTCCGCAAAGGGTTATCAAGTGTTCCGCTGGACTGCAATTTTTTGTTTACTAAAATTAGCCCACCCGGACACAGGTCACCGACCCATATCGGTGTTGGGGGTTGGTGCACCATAAACAAATATAGAAATAGATAAAATATAGCATATCAAGTGTTAGAAACGATATATGTATGTTGTGTTGTCAACGGAAGAGAAACAATTGAAACCCTGCAATTGTGTGTAAATGAGGCAGAAAGTCAGATTAGCTACCTGGGACTTGGTCACACATTTTTTGATGTCATATGTCAGCAGGGTCTACCATTAGACAACACATTATGCCTCCAATAGCAACGTCCAAATACCAGCCTTTTGAATGTTTAGGATTTTTTTTTATTCCTTCTTAAGATCAACTTGGGAACGGATTGCTCATCCAAACACTGCAGTGAATGTTCTTCAAATTTTCATGGCTTCTTGAACGAGAAGGACTTGACATTGGATAACAATAAAATAGGCTATAAAACAATTACGAAATACCGTGTTTCCCCAAGGAGCCAGACCCTCTAACACAGCTGTATAACCCACAATGACTCACAAGCTGTAAATGATCAAAATATTCTAATAAAGGAAGAATTGCAACTCCCTGACATTTCACCAGACCTCAC
>NW_024736537.1:0-1428 GCF_018991925.1 Homarus americanus
ATATTATTATTACACACACAACACACACACATACACACACACACATACACACATGCTCTTCATTTTTCTTATTTTATAGTTTAATATTATATTTTCTTTATATCTAAGCCACATTAGAGTTAGGGACCCAAATCCAGGTCGTAAGTCGAATTGGTCGTAAGTCGAAAATGCATAAAAATAATACATAGAAAATCTAAAATGAAATACAGTACAGTAAAGTAATCAATAATGAAAAATGAACAAAGATTTACTGTGCACTTACCTTTAATGTAGTCAGCTGAATGCAAACGGGGCCCCAATAATTTTTTAATTAAACATGGAGACTACATTAATTGGATGAAGCAGAGGAGGAGACAGGGCTGGGTGGGTCATCAATGTCGCTTTCTTCAGACAGGCTAACATTCAGTACTTGCTTGTTGAAGGTATTGGATCATCTTTAGGGAGTGAAGAGGCAGCACTGGTGAGGCATGAGGAGACAGCAGTGGGGGACTTCTTAAAGTATATGTCCAATTTAGATTGCACAGTTTGCCTTTTCTTTTCATTGTAAATCTCCCTGTTGCAAGCAAGTGCATATTGGATCATTCTGTCAACTTTTGCAAAACGCTCAACATTTTGATCCATTTTGTCAAACATTTGCATCCCCTTATTAATAGTAGCAAATGCCTCTGCCATTTGTTTCTTCTGAGCACCACCAGAACTCTCACTTTTAAGCTTGCCAGTCATTTTAAAGGAATTACAACTGAAAATATTGAAAATATTGTCAGTACACAGCGCGATCACTAGCGACAACAACGACGGCCAAACACCAACTGAGCACGCTATGGAATGGACGCTGTACACCACGAGGCGGCTCAGCCCACACCACGCTCTCGTATGGGACGGAAACGTTTCAGTACTGGAAAATACAAACGTAATTTGATAATTTTTTTTGTACGACTGAGGCGGTCGTATGTTGAGCTGGTCGTAAGTCGAGGAGTACCTGTACTGTGTAATGATAATTCTACAACTTTTATAGTTTCATTACTTACAATGGCAACATGCCATCTCATTGACCACATCATCCCCAGGTTATTCCCCTTCCCAGTGAGTCAAGCTATTGCAAAACCAAATTTTTTCGTACCATTAAGTGAGAAAGGGTTTCAAATTTTTTTTATCGCTAAACCGAATTAATGTAAAGTGAATTAGTGCTAAACGAGGATAGCCAAAAATAATAATTGAAAAACTTTATGTAGACAGAGCTTGGATGGCTAAATTTTAGAATGACCAATAATTTTAATACAGTTGTACCCCACTTAACGCGGTCAATTGAACCCAGAGGGTCCCGCGCTAAGTGAAAACCGCGTTAAGTGAATAACAGAACATATGGGATTAATTCCAATAGAACCCAGCCCGACCCCCAAACTCCACTTTTTGACGACAAATAACTAT
>NW_024736538.1:0-12570 GCF_018991925.1 Homarus americanus
ATAACAAAGTCCCCTGATCGAGTATAACAAAGTCCCCTGATCGAGTATAACAAAGTACTGTGATCGAGTTTAACAAAGTCCGCTGGTCGAGTGTAACAAAGGCCCCTAATCGAGCATAACAAAGTCCCCTGATCGAGTATAACAAAGTCCCATGGTCGAGTATAACAAAGTCCCCTGGTTGAGCATAACAAAGTCCCATGATCGAGTATAACAAAGTCCCCTGATCGTGAATAACAAAGTCCCCTGATCGAGTAAAACCAAGTCCCCTGGTCGAGTATAACAAAGTCCCACTGATCGAGTATAACAAAATTCCCTGATTGAGTATAACAAAGTTCCCTGGTCGAGTATAACAAATTCCCCTAATCGCATATAACAAAGTCTCCTGATCGAGTATAACAAAGTCCCTTGATCGAGTAAAACCAAGTACCCTGGTCGAGTGTATCAAAGGCCCCTGATCGAGTATAACAACGTTCCCAGATCGACTATAACATAGTCCCCTGATTGAGTATAACAAAGTCCTCTTATCGAGAGTACCAAAGTCCCTTGATCAGTATAACAAAGTCCCCTGATCGAGTATAACAAAGTCCTCTGATCGAGTATAACAAAGGCCCCTGATCGAGTGTAATAAAATCCCCTGATTGAGTATAACAAAGTCCCCTGATCGAGTAAAACAAAGTCCCCTGGTCGAGTATAACAAAGTCCCCTGGTCGAGTAAAACAAAGTCTCATGATCGAGTATAACAAAGTCCCCTCATCGTGAATAACAAAGTTCCCTGATCGAGTATAACCAAGTCCCGTGATTGAGTATAACAAAGTTCCCTGGTCGAGTATAACAAAGCCTCCTGATCGAGTATAACAAAGTCCCCTAATCGAGTATAACAAAGTCTCCTAATCGAGTATATCAAAGTCCCTTCATCGAGTATAACTTAGTCCCCTGGACGAGTATAAAAAAGACCCCTAATCGAGTATAACAATGTCCCCTGATCGACTATAACAAAGTCCCTTGATCGAGTATAACCAAGTCCCCTGGTCGAGTCTAACAAAGGCCCCTGATCGAGTATAACAACGTTCCCTGATCGACTATAACAAAGTCCCCTGATAGAGTATAACAAAGGTCGCTGATAGAGTATAACAAAGTACCCTGATCGAGTATAACAAAGTTTCCTGGTCGAGTATAACAAAGGCCCCTAATCGAGCATAACAAAGTCCCCTGATCGAGTATAACAAAGTCCCATGGTCGAGTATAACAAAGTCCCCTGGTCGAGTATAACAAAGTCCCATGATCGAGTATAACAAAGTCCCTGATCGTGAATAACAAAGTCCCCTGATCGAGTATAACCAAGTTCCCTGATCGAGTATAACAAAGTCCCCCTGATCGTGTATAACAAAATTTCCTGATTGAGTATGACAAAGTTCCCTGGTCGAGTATAACAAAGCTCCCTGATCTAGTATAACAAAGTCCCCTAATCGCGTATAACAAAGTCTCCTGATCGAGTATAACAAAGTCCCTTGATCGAGTATAACCAAGTCCCCTGGTCGAGTGTAACAAAGGCCCCTCATCGAGTATAAAAACGTTCCCAGATCGACTATAACAAAGTCCCCTGGTAGAGTATAACAAAGGCCCCTAACCGAGTATAACAAAGTCCCCTGATCGAGTATAACAAAGTCCCTGATCGAGTATAACAATGTCACCAGGTCCGGAAGTATAAAAAAAAGTCCCTGATCGAGTATAAGAAAAGTCCCTGGTCCGGGTATAACAAAGTCCCCTGGTCGAGTATAACAAGTCCCACTTAATCAGAGTATAACAAAGTTCCCCTGATCGTTAATAACAAGGTCCCTGATCGATTATAACCAAGTCCCCTGGTCGAGTGTAACAAAGTCCCCTGATCGAGTATAACAAAGTCCACTGGTCGAGTATAACAAAGTCCCCTGGACGAGTATAACAAAGTCCCATGATCGAGTATAACAAAGTCCCCTGAATGAATATAACAAAGTTCCCTGGTCTAGGATAACAAAACTCCATGATCGAGTAAAACAAAGTCCCCTGATTGAGTATAACAAGGTCCCCTGGTCGAGTATAACAAAGTCCCCTGGACGAGAATAACAAAGTCCCATGATCCAGTATAACAAGGTCTCCTAATCGAGTATAACAAAGTCCCTTGATCGAGTATAACCTAGTCCCCTGGTCGAGTATAACAATGATCCCTAATCGAGTATAACAAAATCCCCTGATCGACTATAACAAAGTCCCTTGATCGAGTATAACCAAGTCCCCTGGTCGAGTGTAACAAAGGCCCCTGATCGAGTATAACAACGTTCACTGATCGACAATAAAAAAGTCCCCTGATAGAGTATAACAAAGGCCCTTGATGGAGTATAACAAAGTCCCCTGATCGAGTATAACAAAGGCAACTTATCGAGAGTAACAAAGTCTCTTGATCAGTATAACAAAGTCCCCTGATCGAGTATAACAATGTCCCCTGAACAAGTATAACAAAGTCCCCTAATCGAGTATGAGAAATTCCTCTGATCGAGTATAACAAAGGCCTCTGATCGAGTGTAATAAAGTCCCCTGATCGAGTATAACAAAGTCCCCTGATCGAGTATAACAAACCTGGTCGGGTATAACCGGAAGTCCCTTGTTCGAGTATAGCAAAGTCCCCTGATCGAGTATAACAAAAGTCCCTGGTCGGTATAATAAAGGCCTCTAATCAGCGAACTTCAACAAAGTCCCTGATCGAGTATAATAACCAAGTCCCTGGTCAGAGTGTAACGAGAGCCTCATCCAGAGTATAACAACGTTCCTGATCGACTATAACAAACGTCCCTGATGAAAGTGAAAACAAAGGTCCCTCATCAAGGTATAACAAAGGACCCTGATCGGAGTATAACCGAAGTCACTTGATTGGGTATAACAAAGTCCCCTGATCGAGTATAACAAGTACCGTGATGTAAGCATAACAAAAGTCCCTGATAAAGGTATAACAAAGACCCTAATCCAGGCAACAAAGTCCCTGATCGAGTATAACAAAGTCCATGGTCGAGTATAACAAAGTCCCCTGATCGAGTATAACAAAATTCCCTGATTGAGTATAACAAAGTTCCTTGATCGAGTATAACAAAGTCCCCTAATCGCATATAACAAAGTCTCCTGATCGAGTATAACACAGTCCCTTGATCGTGTATAACCAAGTCCCCTGGTCGAGTGTAACAAAGGCCCCTGATCGAGTATAACAACGTTCCCAGATCGACTATAACAAAGTCCCCTGATAGAGTATAACAAAGGCCCCTAATCGTGTATAACAAAGTCCAATGATCGAGTATAACAAAGGCCTCTTATCGAGAGTAACAAAGTCCCTTGGTCAGTATAACAAAGTCCATTGATTGAGTATAACAATGTCCCCTGATCCCAAGTACCTTAAAAGTCCTCTGATCATGGTATAACAAAGGCCCTGATCAGGTGTAATAAAGTCCCTGATCCAGAGTAACACAAAGTCCCCTGATCGGTATAACAAAGTCCCTGGTCGAGTATAACAAAGTCCCTGGTCGAGTATAACAAGTCCCTGATAAAGGTATAACAAAAGTCCCCCTGATCCGGAAGCAAAACGAATCCCTGATCGAGTATAACAAAGTCCTCTGTTCAGAGTATAACGAGGCCCCTAATCCAGGCATAACAAAAGTCCCATTATCAGGTATAACAAAAGTAACCTGATCGTGAATAACAAGGTTCCCCAGATCGAGTATAACCAAGTCCCCCAGGTCGAGTATAACCAGTCCCTGATAGAGTTTAAAAAAGTCCCTGGTCAGGAAGCGCAACGGCCCCTAATCGGAAGCATAACAAAGACCCCTGATCGAAGTACTCTTAGTCCCCTGGTCAGAGTATAATAAAGTTCCTGGTCAGGTATAGCAAAGTCCCATGATCGGGTATAACAAAGTCCCTGATCGTGAATAACGAGTCCCCTGAATAGAGTATAACTAAGTCGCCTGGTCGAGTATAACAAAAGTCCCCTGATCGGTACTAACAAAGTCCCCTGATTGAGTATAACAAAGTTCCCTGGTCGAGGATAACAAGGCCCCGTGATCGAGTATAACAAAGTCCCCTAATCGAGTATAACAAAGTCTCCTAATCGAGTATAACAAAGTCCCTTGATCGAGTATAACCTAGTCCCCTGGTCGAGTATAACAATGACCCCTAATCGAGTATAACAAAGTCCCCTGATCGACTATAACAAAGTCCCTTGATCGAGTATAACTAAGTCCCCTGGTCGAGTGTAACAAAGGCCCCTGATCGAGTATAACAACGTTCACTGATCGACAATAACAAAGTCCCCTGATAGAGTATAACAAAGGCCCCTCATCGAGTATAACAAAGTCCTCTGATCGAGTATAACAAAGGCAACTTATCGAGAGTAAAAAAGTCCCTTGAAAAGTATAACAAATCCCCTGGTCGAGTATAACAAAGGCCCCTAATCGAGCATAACAATGTCCCCTAATCGAGTATAACAAAGTCCCCTGGTCGAGTATAACAAAGTCCCCTGGTCGAGTATAACAAAGGCCCCTAATCGAGCATAACAAAGTCCCCTGATCGAGAATAACAAAGTCCCATGATCGAGTAAAACAAAGTCCCCTGATCGTGAATAACAAAGTCTCCTAATCGAGGATAACAAAGTCCCCTAATCGAGCATAACAATGTCCTCAGATCGAGTATAACAAAGGCCCCTGATCGAGTGTAATAAAGTCCCCTGATCGAGTATAACAAAGTCCCCTGATCGAGTATAACAAAGTCCCTTGACCGTGAATAACAAAGTCCCCTGATCGAGTATAACAAAGTCCCCTAATCGAGCATAACAAAGTCCCCTAATCGAATATAACAAAGTCCCCTGGTCGAGTATAACAAAGTCCCCTGATCGTGATTAACAAAGACACCTGATCGAGTATAACCAAGTCCCTTGATCGAGTATAACGTAGTCCTCTGGTCGAGTATAACAAAGACCCCTAATCGAGTAGTACAAAGTCCCCTGATCGACTATAACAAAGTCCCTTGATCGAGTATAACCAAGTCCCCTGGTCGAGTGTAACAAAGGCCCCTGATCGAGTACAATAAAGTTCGCTGATCGACTATAACAAAGTCCCCTGATAGAGCATAACAAAGGCCCCTGATCGAGTATAACAAAGTCCCCTGATCGAGTATAACAAAGGCCTCTTATCGAGAGTAACAAAGTCCCTTGATAAGTATAACAAAGTCCCCTGATCGAGTATAACAATGTCCCCTGATCGAGTATATAACAAAGTCACCTGATCGAGTATAACAAAGTCCTCTGATCGAGTAATAAAGTCCCTGATCGAGCATAACAAAGTCCCTGATCGAGTATAACAAAGGAAATCTGATCGAGTATAACAAAGTCCCTTGATCGAGTATAACAAAGTCCCCTGATCGAGTATAACAAAGTCCCCTGATCGAGTATAACAAAGTCCCGTGGTCGAGTATAAGAAAGGCCTCAAACGAGCATAACAAAGTCCCCTGATCGAGTATAAAAAGTCCCTTATCAAGTATATAACAATGTCTCCTGATCGAGTACAACAAAGTCCCTTAATCGAGTATAACCAAGTCCCCTGGTCGAGTGTAACAAAGGCACCTGATCGAGTATAACAGAGTCCTCTGATCGAGTATAACAAAGGCCCCTGATCGAGTGTAATAAAGTCCCCTGATCGAGTAACACAAAGTCCCCTGATCGAGTATAACAAAGTCCCCTGGTCGAGTATAACAAAGTCCCCTGGTCGAGTATAACAAAGTCTCATGATCGAGTATAACAAAGTCCCCTGATCGTGAATAACAAAGTCCCTGATCGAGTATAACCAAGTCCCCTGGTTGAGTAAAACAAAGTCCCCTGATCGAGTATAACAAAGTCCTCTGGTCGAGTATAACAAAGGCCCCTAATCGAGAATAACAAAGTCCCATGATCGAGTATAACAAAGTAACCTGATCGTGAATAACAAGGTCCCCTCATCGAGTATAACCAAGCCCCCTGGTCGAGTATAACAAAGTCCCCCTGATAGAGTTTAACAAAGTCCCCTGGTCGTGTATAACAAAGGCCCCTAATCGAGCATAACAAAGTCCCCTGATCGAGTATAACAAAGTCCCCTGGTCGAGTATAACAAAGTTCCCTGGTCGAGTATAACAAAGTCCCATGATCGAGTCTAACAAAGTCCCCTGATCGTGAATAACAAATTTCCCTGATCGAGTATAACTAAGTCCCCTGGTCGAGTATAACAAAGTCCCCCTGATCGAGTATAACAAAGTCCCCTGATTGAGTATAACAAAGTTCCCTGGTCGAGGATAACAAAGTCCCTTGATCGAGTATAACTAAGTCCCCTGGTCGAGTGTAACAAAGGCCCCTCATCGTGTATAACAAAGTCCCCTGATCGAATATAACAAAGTTCCCTGATCGAGTATAACAAAGTCCCGTGGTCGAGTATAAGAAAGGCCTCTAATCGAGCATAACAAAGTCCCCTGATCGAGTATAACAAAGTCCCCTTATCGAGTATAACAATGTCTCCTGATGGAGTACAACAAAGTCCCTTGATCGAGTATAACAAAGTCCCCTGGTCGAGTGTAACAAAGGCACCTGATCGAGTATAACAACGTTCCCTGATCGACTATAACAAAGTCCCCTGATAGAGTATAACAAAGGCCCCTGATCGAGTATAACAAAGTCCCCTGATCGAGTATAACAAAGGTCTGTTATCGAGAGTAACAAATTCCCTTGATCAGTATAACAAAGTCCCCTGATCGAGTATAGCAATGTCCCCTGAACGAGTATAACAAAGGACCCTAATCGAGCATAACAAAGTCCCCTGATCGAGTACAACAAAGTCCCCTGGTAGAGTATAACAAAGTCCCCTGGTCGGTAATAACAGAGTCCCCTGGTCGAGTATAACACAGTCCCCCTGATCAAGTATATCAAAGTCCCCTGATTGAATATAACAAAGTTCCCTGGTCGAGTATAACAAAGCCCCCTGATCGAGTATAACAAAGTCCCCTATGCGAGTATAACAAAGTCTCCTAATCGAGTATAACAAACTCCCATGATCGAGTACAAAATAGGCCCCTGGTCGAGTATAACAGAGACCCCTTATCGAGTATAACAAAGTCCCCTGATCGACTATAACAAAGTCCCTTGATCGAAAATAACCAAGTCCAATGGTCGAGTGTAATAAAGTCCCCTGATCGAGTATAACAAAGTCCCCTGATCGAGTATAACCAAGTTCCCTGGTCGAGTATAACAAAGTCCCCCTGAACGAGGTCAACAAAGTCCCCTGATTGAGTATAACAAAGTTCCCTGGTCGAGTATAACAAAGTCCCTTAATCGAGTATAACAAAGTCTCCTGGTTGAGTGTAACAAAGGCCCCTGATCGAGTATAACAACTTTCACTGATCGACTATATCAAAGTCCCCTGATAGAGTATAACAAAGGCCCCTGATCGAGTATAACAAAGTCCCCTGATCGAGTATAACAAAGGCCTCTTATCGAGAGTAACAAAGTCCCTTGAACAGTAAAACAAAGTCCCCTGATTGAGAATAACAATGTCCCCTGAACGAGTATAACAAAGTCCCCTGATCGAGTATAACAAAATCCTCTGATCGAGTATAACAAAGTCCCCTGGTCGAGTATAACAAAGGCCCCTAATCGAGCATAACAAAGTCCCCTGATCGAATATAACAAAGTCCCCTGGTCGAGTATAACAAAGTCCCCTGGTCGAGTTTAACAATGTCCCATGATCGAGTATAACAAAGTCCCCTGATCGTGAATAACAAAGACCCCTGATCTAGTATAACAAAACCCCCTGATTGAGTATAACAAAGCCCCTTGATTGAGGATAACAAAGTCCTCTGGTCGAGTATAACAAAGGCCCCTGATCGAGTGTAATAAAGTCCCCTGATTAAGTATAACAATGTTCCCTGGTCGAGTATAACAAAACCCCTCATCGAGTATAACAAAGTCCCTTGTTCGAATATAACTTAGTTCCCTGGACGAGTATAACAAAGAACCCTAATCGAGTATAACAAAGTCCCCTGATCGACTATAACAAAGTCCCTTGATCGAGTATAACCAAGTCCCCTAGTCGAGTGTAACAAAGGCCCCTGATCGAGTATAACAACGTTCCCTGATCGACTATAACAACGTCCCCTGATAGAGTATAACAAAGGTCCCTCATCGAGTATAACAAAGGAACCTGATCGAGTATAACAAAGTCCCTTGATCGAGTATAACAAAGTCCCCTGATCGAGTATAACAAAGTCCGTATCGCGTATAACAAAGTCTCCTGATCGAGTATAACACAGTCCCTTGATCGTATAACCAAGTCCCTGGTCGAGTGTAACAGGCCCTGATCGAGTATAACAACGTTCCCAGATCGACTATAACAAAGTCCCCTGATAGAGTATAACAAAGGCCCCTAATCGAGTATAACAAAGTCCCTGATCGAGTATAACAAAGGCCTCTTATCGAGAGTAGCAAAGTCCCCTGATCGAGTATAACAAAGTCCTCTGGTCGAGTATAACAAAGGCCCCTAATCGAGCATAACAAAGTCCCCTGATCGAGTATAACAAAGTCCCCTGGTCCAGTATAATAAAGTTCCCTGGTCGAGTATAACAATGTCCCATGATCGAGTATAACAAAGTCCCCTGATCGTGAATAACAATGTCCCCTGATCGAGTATAACTAAGTCGCCTGGTCGAGCATAACAAAGTCCCCCTGATCGAGTATAACAAAGTCCCCTGATTGAGTATAACAAAGTTCCCTGGTCGAGGATAACAAGGCCCCGTGATCGAGTATAACAAAGTCCCCTAATCGAGTATAACAAAGTCTCCTAATCGAGTATAACAAAGTCCCTTCATCAAGTATAACCTAGTCCCCTGGTCGAGTAAAACAATGACCCCTAATCGAGTATAACAAAGTCCCCTGATCGACTATAACAAAGTCCCTTGATCGAGTATAACTAAGTCCCCTGGTCGAGTGTAACAAAGGCCCCTGATCGAGTATAACAACGTTCACTGATCGACAATAACAAAGTCCCCTGATAGAGTATAACAAAGGCCCCTCATCGAGTATAACAAAGTCCTCTGATCGAGTATAACAAAGGCAACTTATCGAGAGTAACAAAGTCCCTTGAAAAGTATAACAAATCCCCTGGTCGAGTATAACAAAGGCCTCTAATCGAGCATAACAAAGTCCCTAATCCAGTATAACAATGTCCCCTGGTCGAGTATAACAAAGTCCCCTGGTCGAGTATAACAAAGGCCCCAAATCTAGCATAACAATGTCCCCTGATCGAGAATAACAAAGTCCCATGATCGAGTAAAACAAAGTCCCCTGATCGTGAATAATAAAGTCTTTTGATCGAGGATAACAAAGTCCCCTAATCGAGCATAACAATGTCCTCTGATCGAGTATAACAAAGACCCCTAATCGAGTGTAATAAAGTCCCCTGATCGAGTATAACAAAGTCCCCTGATCGAGTATAACAAAGTCCCTTAATCGTGAATAACAAAGTCCCCTGATCGAGTATAACAAAGTCCCCTAATCGAGCATAACAAAGTCCCCTAATCGAATATAACAAAGTCCCCTGGTCGAGTATAAAAAAGTCCCGTGGTCGAGTTTAACAAAGTCCCATGATCGACAATAACAAAATCCCTTGATCGAGTATAACCAAGTCCCCTGGTCGAGTGTAACACAGGCCCCTGATCGAGTACAATAAAGTTCGCTGATCGACTATAACAAAGTCCCCTGATAGAGTATAACAAAGGCCCCTCATTGAGTATAACAAAGTCCCCTGATCTAGTATAACAAAGGCCTCTTATCGAGAGTAACAAAGTCCCTTGATCAGTATAACGAAGTCCCCTGATCGAGTATAACAATGTCCCCTGATCGAGTATAACAAAGTCACCTGATCGAGTATAACAAAGTCCTCTGATCGAGTATAACAAAGTCCCCTAATCGAGTATAACAAAGTCCCTGATCGAGTATAACAAAGGAAACTGATCGAGTATAACAAAGTCCCTTGATCGAGTATAACAAAGTCCCCTGATCGAGTATAACAAAGTCCCCTGATCGAGTATAACAAAGTCCCGTGGTCGAGTATAAGAAAGGCCTCTAATCGAGAATAACAAAGTCCCCTGATCGAGTATAGCAAAGTCCCCTTATCGAGTATAACAATGTCTCCTGATCGAGTACAACAAAGTCCCTTGATCGAGTATAACCAAGTCCCCTGGTCGAGTGTAACAGAGGCACCTGATCGAGTATAACAAAGTCCTCTGATCGAGTATAACAAAGGCCCCTGATCGAGTGTAATAAAGTCCCCTGATCGAGTAACACAAAGTCCCCTGATCGAGTATAACAAAGTCCCTGGTCGAGTATAACAAAGTCCCCTGGTCGAGTATAACAAAGTCTCATGATCGAGTAAAACAAAGTCCCCTGATCGTGAATAACAAAGTCCCTGATCGAGTATAACCAAGTCCCCTGGTCGAGTATAACAAAGTCCCCTTGATCGAGTAAAACAAAGTCCCCTGATCGAGTATAACAAAGTCCTCTGGTCGAGTATAACAAAGGCCCCTAATCGAGCATAACAAAGTCCCATGATCGAGTATAACAAAGTAACCTGATCGTGAATAACAAGGTCCCCTGATCGAGTATAACCAAATCTCCTGGTCGAGTATAACAAAGTCCCCCTGATAGAGTTTAACAAAGTCCCCTGGTCGAGTATAACAAAGGCCCCTAATCGAGCATAACAAAGTCCCCTGATCGAGTATAACAAAGTCCCCTGGTCGAGTATAACAAAGTTCCCTGGTCGAGTATAACAAAGTCCCATGATCGAGTATAACAAAGTCCCCTGATCGTGAATAACAAAGTCCCCTGATCGAGTATAACTAAGTTCCCCTGCTCAGTATAACAAAGTTCCCGGTCGATATATCAAAGTCCCATGATTGAGTATAATTGAAAGTCCTCAGACTGGGTGAATAACAATAAAGTCCCCTGATCGAGAATTAACTAAGTCCCCTGGTCGAGTATAACCAAGCCCCCTGGTCGAGTATAACAAAGTCCCCCTGATAGAGTTTAACAAAGTCCCCTGGTCGTGTATAACAAAGGCCCCTAATCGAGCATAACAAAGTCCCCTGATCGAGTATAACAAAGTCCCCTGGTCGAGTATAACAAAGTTCCCTGGTCGAGTATAACAAAGTCCCATGATCGAGTCTAACAAAGTCCCCTGATCGTGAATAACAAATTTCCCTGATCGAGTATAACTAAGTCCCCTGGTCGAGTATAACAAAGTCTCCCTGATCGAGTATAACAAAGTCCCCTGATTGAGTATAACAAAGTTCCCTGGTCGAGGATAACAAGGCCCCGTGATCGAGTATAACAAAGGCCCTAATCGAATATAACAAAGTTTCCTAATCGAGTATAACAAAGTCCCTTGATCGAGTATAACCTAGTCCCCTGGTCGAGTATAACAATGACCCCTAATCGAGTATAACAAAGTCCCCTGATCGACTATAACAAAGTCCCTTGATCGAGTATAACTAAGTCCCCTGGTCGAGTGTAACAAAGGCCCCTCATCGAGTATAACAACGTTCACTGATCAACAATAACAAAGTCCCCTGATAGAGTATAACAAAGGCCCCTCATCGAGTATAACAAATCCCCTGATCGAGTATAACAAAGTCCCCTGATCGAGTATAACAAAGTCCCGTGGTCGAGTATAAGAAAGGCCTCTAATCGAGCATAACAAAGTCCCCTGATCGAGTATAACAAAGTCCCCTTATCGAGTAAAACAATGTCTCCTGATCGAGTACAACAAAGTCCCTTGATCGAGTATAACCAAGTCCCCTGGTCGAGTGTAACAAAGGCAACTGATCGGGTATAACAACGTTCCCTGATCGTCTATAACAAAGTACCCTGATAGAGTATAACAAAGGCCCCTGATCGAGTATAACAAAGTCCCCTGATCGAGTATAACAAAGGTCTGTTATCGAGAGTAACAAATTCCCTTGATCAGTATAACAAAGTTCCCCTGATCGAGTATAGCAATGTCCCCTGAACGAGTATAACAAAGTCCCCTAATCGAGTATAACAAAGTCCTCTGACCGAGTATAACAAAGCCCCCTGATCGAGTGTAATAAAGTCCCTTGATCGGGTATAACAAAGTCCCCCTGATCGAGTATAACAAAGTCCCCTGATCGAGTATAACAAAGGACCCTAATCGAGCATAACAAAGTCCCCTGATCGAGTATAACAAAGTCCCCTGGTAGAGTATAACAAAGTCCCCTGGTCGGTAATAACAAAGTACCCTGGTCGAGTATAACAAAGTCCCCCTGATAAAGTTTAACAAAGTCCCCTGATTGAGTATAACAAAGTTCCCTGGTCGAGTATAACAAAGCCCCCTGATCGAGTATAACAAAGTCCCCTATGCGAGTATAACAAAGTCTCCTAATCGAGTATAACAAAGTCCCTTGATCGAGTACAAAATAGTCCCCAGGTCGAGTATAACAGAGACCCCTTATCGAGTATAACCA
>NW_024736539.1:0-9614 GCF_018991925.1 Homarus americanus
TGTGTAGTGATATTGTCTCTCACTCTCGTAGGGTATTATGCTGAAGTTAGGGTTATAATACTGATTTTTTTTAGTATTATGCTCTGATAAGGATCATTATCTCTCAGGATATTCTCAACTATTAGTCTTATTGATGAGATATAATTAAATCATTTAACTAATTATCTAATTTTGCTCTCGGTAACTTAAATTAATTCAGAAGGAAGACTTTGGAGGGATATTGTAAATAGTAAACATTACCTCGACAAGCGGGTGTGACAAATAACACACTGGAATAAAATAGATAATGTACCTAACCTAACCTAACCCAACCCCTTAATTCACCTACTTACTACCTGTACACCCAAGGAGATTCTGTTGTTTGATGAGACCACCTGCAGTATCCTTCACCTTGATCCACACTCGACCTCATTCACATCCTCTATTTCACGCTTTATGCTGGATCATATTACGACCCAAGGATGATGGTCTTGCCGACACACAATGGGAGATGAGACTGTGTTGAGACGGCGAACCCTACAGAGCCAATATGGATATTCTTAGTTCCAGCGGTGAGTTTAGGTGATGGAGATACAGTGTGTGTGTGTGTGTGTATTATTTGATATTTAACAACCGTAAAGCCATTCTTAGATAAGCTTTGTGTAGTGACGATCTTTCTAGCAATGATTATTTTGTTTCTGAAGACGTTTTGATCAGTGATGATTTGAACACCAGGTTTTTAATTCATACTGAATATTTACCACTTGCCCGTCACTTAAATATTTTGAGTTTTCTGTTTCATAATGTTTAAACACAATCATAAACATAAATTTTGTATATGCAGTGTTTGTCATTACATAATTGCGATCATCAGGAAATAATTTGTTAACGTGATGGGTTTAATTTTTCTTCTAAATAACGTTTTAATTCCTCAAAACAAATGGTACACTCGCCAAACTATTCTGTTGTCTGTTATGTTTTTCAGCCAGTGTTTAATATTTCACAAGTATAAAACATTCCAAAATATTTTCGTGTCCAATGTTTAAATTTTTCACAATTGAACCTCAACTATTTCGCCTTGACTGATAGTTTACACACAGGATTTAGTTTCGATATATATTAAAGACCTATTCGTTTAACATATGGATATAGATAGAACAAGAGTTAAAATATATAGCTATGAATATTTATCTAACTGACCATTTACAAATATCAAATAGAAATAGCAGTGCAGTTACAGGTCTAGGCAGTAGTATAACATTGTATATGTATATTTTCAGTGTCCAGTGACATAACGAAAACGCAGGTGAATAACAGTGCACCCAGAGCTCTCTTTCCTGGTACAAACAACACTAAAACAAATGACAAACAAGATCCAATCAGTTGATAAAATGGAAACAAACAAAAATTATTTTGGGCCCAGTATAACAGTGAACAAAAAAACATCAACATGGTAACAGTAGTCTTTAATATTTCCTCATTTAATTGACAAAAATATTTCAGTCTAGGAATAGTTTGTAAATAATATATCAAAAGTATATATATATTTGTTCTCTTCGTGTGTAAGATAAACTCCTTTGATGGAAATATGTTTTTTGTTAGCATCTTGATCAAAGTTTTAATATTTTGTTCAGTGTGGTGACTAAAACTAAATACTTAATGTGGATAATTATATAGTTTCAATTTTTATTCTCTCCTAGCTAGAGTTTCAGTGCTAATTTAGGTGCCATTTTGGATTAAGTGAGCCCGTGAGAGGCGTTTTTTGGATCACCAGTCAGGGAAACATTTTTTTGTTTTTCATACCAAACTTAATTATTTTCAAGGTGTTTAGAGCATGACGAGGTAGAATATAGGTGAGGTCTTATGAGTATAGGTGAGGTCTTATGAGTTTAGGTGAGGTCTTATGAGTTTAGGTGAGGTCTTATGAGTTTAGGTGAGGTCTTATGAGTATAGATGAGGTCCTATAAAACCTTGTAAGCTCAACCGGAGAAATTTAATATGCCCGAGAAAATACTGAGATCATAATTTAATTCATAATAATAAAGGTAAAAAGCATTATAAAACATTACTGTATCTGTTTATGATGCTTTCACTTCCTACCCTGGAGGTCTTATTATACTGAACCCTCGTGAAGCATTATTTAACCTTATTTAACCTAATAAAATATTCAACAATAATGGTAAAGATGAGTATAATGAGAAAGTCTTATCATCATCATCATCATCATCAATCATCATCATTATCATTGTTACTTTTATTACCATTCTTCTTCTTCTTCTTTATTATTTCATCATCAACCCAATTAAAATTCGAACGCCTTAACCTTACACACCGTGGCCCTGGGTTGTGAGGGGGGATTGTTGGCGGAGGGCGGGGGGAGACTCACCCAACACACCCAGCAGGCGCTTCGTAACACCCAACAAGTGACCTTTGGGTGGGGGCAGTTTTCTCTCCAGATCTAGACCAGTGGGCAGTGTTACTCCCCAAAGGTCACCGAGGCAGGAGTGACCTTTGGGGAGTTTTTGGATTATAAATAGTGCTTCTACGCCCTTAACTCATGAGACATAAAGGCAAGCATAAACTTAGCAGGCTTCCCTGTTGGGTGCTGTAAACGCTTCTGCGCTTCACCTTACACAAGGATGTAGGGGGGTGCCCAATAAAAAAAAAAAGAGTTGTAGAAGGTGGTGGTGGAGGTGGTAGGTTAGTGAAGTCCTGGGTGGTGGTGGTTTGTTGATGAGGGTCTGTTTTTTTATTGTTTTTTTGGTTTGTTTGACTGTTTGTATGTATGTTTGTTTGTTTTATAGTTTGTTATATTTTCTGTGTACGAGGACAAAATCTCACATGAAGAGGTAAGTTAGGAGCTTATAGTAGTAGAGTATTATAGCGAGAGGAAATGGTAGCGTGTCTCGAGGGTGTGATGTCAACACTGTATATTAACACAGGCACAGTACAAGTGTAGTATATAAAACACCAATGCGTGTTACAGCTTTATTTTACTAGTTCAATAGGGGGATTAATGGGGGGGTTCGTACACAATTTATGATAGACTATGGTATTCTCGTATAACCTAACCTCACAATTAGAATGGGCACTTCACTAAGTCGATCGTTGGGGAGGCTCGGGATCACTGCACTTCTACAGTCTACACAGCCAGCACTTACTGTTACACGTGGAGTTGACAGCACTTTGTCGATGGACCCAGCTGAGACTTCGTTACACTTAGTGGTGGGCTTCTCTCGAGCGGGACTGGGGACGTGGTAGCTGGCCCTCACTAGTTACAAGACAACTGCTTCTCTGCCAATCGCCGAGGGAGGACCAGGACGTCCTATATATTGGGAAGCGAGCCGTCAGGTTCAGCTGGCCGGGGGGGGGCGGCGAAGGGTCTCCTTACATTTTGACCTCGCAAATGTGCGGTCAGGCCTGGACCTTTTCAGAACTATCTGGGAAAGTCACCAGGCGGGGCCGTGTGTATATTGGGAGAGCAACCGTGAGAGTTCCCCTACACTTGACTTCCCAAACGTCGGGTCAGACTGGAGTTTCTGAGATGTAAGGAGAAGTCATCAGGTGGGGCCGTGTAACACGAGAGGCCTTGAGTTGGGCTCCAAGGGTTACAAGTGACCTGGCTAATTGTGAGGTCAGGTCCGGCCTTTGTTCAGAGAGTAGGTTATTGTATATTGGAAGAGGGTCAGCTGGTGCCTTCTTACATGTTTTGTTGGGGCCACATGTCACATGGGAGGGGAGCTAGGCTGATTTACAATCCCGGTCAACCGCAGAGTTACCCTATACTTGACCTGGGCTAATGTCGGGACAAGTCTGGCTTTCCTCGCGATGTAAGCTGTGGTCTGACAACCCCTCACTACAACTGTTTCGTTTGTTTGTTTTATTGTTTGATTGTTTGTATTGTTTGTTTGATTGTTTGTATGTATGTTTGTTTGTTTTATTGTTTGTATGTATGTTTGTGTGTTTGTTTTATTCTTTGTCTGTTTGTTTTATTGCTTGTGTTTGGTTTTTGGAATGATATTTTTGGTGTCATTTTTGTTTGTGTTGTGTTTTTGCTTGTTTGTTTGTGATGTGTTGTTTGTTAGTGATTGGTGTGTGTGAGAGAGAGAGAGAGAGAGAGAAAGAGAGAGAGAGAGAGAGAGAGAGAGAGTATCAATACAATTTTCATACCATATATTTACCAACAACTTTATGTCATAACTTAACAGTGAGTCAGGGACTCTCTCTCTCTCTCTCTCTCTCTCTCTCTCTCTCTCTCTCTCTCTCTCTCTCTCTCTCTCAAGATAAAAAACTGATCGACTTGTACCTGTGGTTCTTGTTTGTGTTTTAATTGTTAATTTAATACAACTTTTTATCTTATTTCTAATTTCTACTGTTGTTCCAGCCACATGTTGTATTGTTAATAATAATAATAATAATAATAATAATAATACGGTAATAATAATAATAAAAATAATGATGATAATATTAATAATTGAGACGATAATTATTATAATATGGAGGCAGGAGGAGGAAGAGGGAAGGAATGATGATAGTTGAGAAGATGACAATAGTAGTGATAATGCTGGTTGTGGTAGTGATGGTAATATTATACACGTAACAATAATGGTTGCCCTTCGTGTACGAGGATGGGCGGCCCTAGGGTCACCTAGGCGTGAATTTGTTTAAGGTGTTAGAATCTGTCGCCAACACCGCAACCACACCCTAAGTTAACGAGTTGTATGACCCAGTTTCAAGGAATAATCCGAGAAGACCGGACAACTCGCCAACTGCACTGGCTAACCATTATTCCAGAATAAGATCCGCAAATCGATTAACATCCAGGTTCCCAATTACTGGTAAATAGAAAGCCAAATGGCGTAAAAAAAAAACCTGCTCATAGTTTCACTCTGTCCGAGAATTGAACACAGTTGCACTCGCTTGCAAGGCAAGTATGTTGACTATTACACCACAGGTTGCCAAAATCACGTTTAGTAAACAAAAAGTTTTTTTTTTTCTAGTGCCGGTCAAGTCCCGACCAGAGGTTAGCTAGTCCCCCGGACAACTGTTTCGGAGCTTGGCAAGCACGTCGTATTGGTATTATCATCTCGACTTAGTTATATGTTACAAAGTCTCTTGTGAGTTTTTCAATGTTTTTTTTATAATATTTACTTATTTTTAGCTAAATGTTAACAAATAAATGACTTAAATAATACTGAAACAAACAAATAAAAGCAGAACTCCACCTAATATATACTGTATGTTACACTCAATAGGGATAATTGGCCATCAGTGATAACTTCTATATATTAATCTTTTCTGGATAGTTTTGACTGGCCATAAACGATCCTGTAGAGCATAAATATACATATAAATGAATACCTTGATAGAAAATGTAACCTAACCTAACCTAACCTGTCCTACTTACAGTATAATTTAACCACCATATGACAGTAAACGACGTTTTAACTGGAACACTAAATTTTACCAAAAACGACTTAATCTTGACATCGCACACGAGGTCTGTTCGAGGTCTGTTCTGATTCTTTTCATCTTCAATCAACCCGGGAATTGGCTGTTATAAATCTATGCTGTCAATGCCCCTGTGACCTCTTGTGGGCGTCTTTCTGTGATCAACACACAACTTGATGATGGTAGATGGTGCCAGTTGACTATGTGGTGTTGAGATTCTGGTGGAGACGAAGTGCGTGGCGAAGACTGTTGTAAAATTATTCATAAGGGAGACTTAAATAAATAAATAAAGACAGAACGAAAGAAAATAAATAAAGAAATAAAAATGCGGTATTTGTATAATCGTGTGTGTGTGTGTGTGTGTGTGTGTGTGTGTTAGAGAATAGTTGGTAGTTTTATCAGTCGTAGTTTGTATCAAATGTTGAGTGTCGTTGTAGTGGCTTAACACAGTATTGTCCCGTGATGGTCGGGCCTCGTGTGGTCGTTACCAGCTTCTACTCAACACTAACACCTTTACTGTTTCTTTTTTATTCATATTCACCACAAGTGTATGTTGTTTTTGTTGTTGTTTTTTCAGGTAAAAATTGACAAAACTTTAATATTCAGACCAATAACATCATTTCAAACTTGCACTACGTTTATTTATTTTTATTTCGGTTCAAAAATATCCGACAACTGCTCAACCACATCACAAAATCATTTCGAGTTATTTGTAGCGCTCGAGTTTTATCGCATATCAGAATGACAGATAACCGCTATAATCATACCATAAATTGTACTAAAACTCCCATAGTGCTTGATTTGTGTCTCAGTTGAAAATGGCCGACAATAAGTATAATCACACAAAAAGTCTACTGATGGAGAGTTCGTTTTTATCTCTTTTCAAAATGACCGCCACCTGAAATACAAAACACACACTTACATAATCCTTCGTATATAACCTTCACCAAATTTTTGCTTTCCTGATTAAGTGAAATCCCATAGAGGAGTTTACACTGCACTGATAAAGGTACACACGGAAATTTTACGGTAATTCCACTCCTTCCCTCCTTCTCTCTCCCCCTTTCTTTTTCATTCTCTTCCTCTCTTCTTTTTTTTTCACAACCTCCCTCCCTCCCTCCCTCCCTCCCTCCCTCCCTCCCTTTCTAGTCTCTGCCTTCCCTTCCTTTCTCTCCCTCCCTGGAGTTGTGTGACCATCCCCCGCGGAAAAGTGGCAAGGCCGAGTTTAGTTCGCGTCTGGCCAAAGTTTTGAGGGACGTTATAGGGCGTGGATGGGCGGTCTGTTGTGTTGTGTTTTGTCGTATATTTTGGCGATTATTTTTTTCCTATCTCTTTTATATTTCTCTCTTAATCTGTATATTCTTTATTTTCTTTTTTCTTTTGTCATTCATTGTTTCATTCGTTTATTTTTCTCGCATCGGGTTTTTCCTTTCTTTTATCCATTTTTTTCTTTTCTTTTCTCTCGTTTTTTTCTTAATTTTTCTTTTTACTTTCTCGTTCGTTTTTTAATTTTTGTTCTTTTCCTTTTGTATTCTCCCTCTCGTCCTCTGTCCATTATTTTCTTTTATATTTCGTTCCTTTTCATATTTTCTTTCGTTTTTCCTGTTCCCTTTCTCATTCGTTCTTTATTCATTATTCATTTTCATTTCTTTCTGCATTCCTCCATCTTTCCTTCTTGTGTTTTCTCATTATCGATTTTTTTTCTTTTTCTTTCTTTTCAAATGTTTTTTCTTATTGGTGAAAGTCTATCCAGAAGGTCCACTTATCGCCTATTTGTTGACTGGTTAACTGGACCTCAGTCGTAATAGTCCCTAGAACTAATGGGTCCCAGCTCTAATGGGTCCCAGTAATAATGAGCCCCAACTCTTATAGGTCCCAGTATTAATGAGCCCCATCTCTAATAGGTCCCAGTATTAGTGAGCCCCAACTCGAATGGGTCCCAGT
Source organism: Homarus americanus (assembly GCF_018991925.1). Taxonomy (NCBI): domain Eukaryota; kingdom Metazoa; phylum Arthropoda; class Malacostraca; order Decapoda; family Nephropidae; genus Homarus; species Homarus americanus. Next base: position 7,375 of record NW_024736539.1, read on the forward strand.
ATAAATTGGTCCCATCTCTAATGGAGCCCAGTATAAATGGGTCCCATCTCTAATGGGGCCCAGTATAAATGAGCCCCATCTCTAATAGGTCCCAGTATTAGTGAGCCCCAACTCGAATGGGTCCAGGTATAAATGGATCTCATCTCTAATGGAGCCCAGTATAAATGAGCCCCATCTCTAATAGGTCCCAGTATAAATGAGCCCCATCTCTAATGGGGCCCAGTATAAATGAGCCCCATCTCTAATGGGGCCCAGTATAAATGGGTCCCATCTCTAATGGGGCCCAGTATTAGTGAGCCCCAACTCGAATGGGTCCCAGTATAAATGGGTCCCATCTCTAATGGGGCCCAGTATAAATGAGCCCCCATCTCTAATGGGGCCCAGTATAAATGAACCCCATCTCTAATGGGACCCAGTATAAATGAACCCCATCTCTAATGGGGCCCAGTATAAATGGGTCCCATCTCTAATGGGGCCCAGTATTAGTGAGCCCCAACTCGAATGGGTCCCAGTATAAATGGGTCTCATCTCTAATGGGGCCCAGTATAAATGAGCCCCATCTCTAATGGGTCCCAGTATTAGTGAACCCCAACTCTAATGGGTCCCAGAATAAATGGGTCCCATCTCTAATGGGTCCCAGTATTAATGAGCCCCATCTCTAATGGGTCCCAGTATTAATGGGCCCCAACTCTAATGGGACCCAGTATTAATGGGCCCCAACTCTAATGGGTCCCAGTATTAATGGGCCCCAACTCTAATGGGTCCCAGTATTAATGGGTCCCAACTCTAATGGGACCCAGTATTAATGGGCCCCAACTCTAATGGGTCCCAGTATTAATGGGCCCCAACTCTAATGGGTCTTAGTTCTGATGGATTTCATTTCTAAATGGACCCTAGCCAGATTGGCCCCAACTAAGCCTTAACCTAACTTAACCTCTGGTATCGATCCTCAGGTTAGGTTAGGTTAGGGACTTTTTGTTCCGGAACCCATTAGAAGTGGTATTTACTAGGACTGATGCCTCTTAGAACTGGAACGATATTGTGATTGGGTCCCATTACGTACAAGTGAGGCCAGGGCCGGATTAAGGCCAATTGATGCCCTAAGCACAGCCCAACAATGGTGCCCCCTCGGCCCTCCCATTGCTTAACTGACAAGATATTAAGACCATGATTAAGACTCAATGAATACTGATGTTGAAATATAAGATAAAAAATTCAGGTTTCTTCCAGGCCGCCCCACAAGCCAGATCCTACAATTTTCTCATCACTGATGTTAGACTAGAACCAGAACAAATACAGTTAAAGACAATTAAGAAATAAAAACAAAGAGTTGAAGTTTTTCAACATTTGATAATTATAAAAATCACTTAAATTAGACAGTTTTGATTTAACCTTATTTATTATAACAACTAGGCCTAGAGTTACTGCTCTTAATTTAGTAACACAATATATTTATATAGTTAAAATATCTACCTCTTTATTTTGTAAATATAAAGTAATTTAATTAATGAGAAATTCAGAAACTTACTTGTTACTTCACACAATCCACCTCATACCACACGTTAAAATAGACACATTTCGTTGATACTGCAAGAGCCTGAGTAAGGGCTGAGAAGCGAGGGAACGAACTTAGACAATTTCAGACGTTCAGGAACGTTCTTGAACGTGTATAAAATAAAGCCGTTTTCCATTGGGCAACGTGTCCTTTAAAAAAAAAAAGGAGCACAGTTTTCTTGGTTTAAAACCCTTACAAAACATAGTTAACGAACAAAATGGGATAAATATTTTTCACCAATTTTATACGGCGGTTTTACACTAGCTTATTAGGTTTTATCGCAAATATGAATTGGTCACTAGAAGGCATAATACCTTCAAAAGAAAAACCTGTGGTGCCCCCTTCTTTTGGTGCCCTAAGCGCGTGCTTATTTTGCTTAATGGTTAATCCAGCCCTGAGTGAGGCCCAGGATTAGTGAGGCCTCTTATAACTGGGGATCCATTATAACTGGGGCCCGTTATAAATGAGGCCCATTAGAACAGAGACCTATCATTATAACTGGGGGTTATTACAACTGGGGGATCACTATAACTGAGATTCATTATCACTGATACCCATTAGAACTAAGACCTAGTAGAACTGGAACTCATTAGACTTGCAGACTCCTCGTGTAAACAAAGTGAAAAACACTGACTGAGGGCAGGGTGATGGGGGTGGGGGGGGTGAGGACGTGTTGGACCCGGTA
>NW_024736540.1:0-42443 GCF_018991925.1 Homarus americanus
CCCCTGGTCGAGTATAATTAAGTCCCATGATAGAGTATAACAAAGGCCCCTTATCGTAAATAACAAAGGTCCCTGGTCGGATATAATAAAGTCAACTGATCGAGTATAACAAAGTCCCCTGATCGAGTATAACAAAGGCCCCTGATCGAGTATAACAAACTCCAATGGTCGATTGTAACAAAGTCCCATGATCGAGTATAACAAAGGCCCCTAATCGAATGTAACAAAGGCCCCTGGTCGAGTAAAAAAAGGTCCCCTCATTGAGTAAAGCAAAGTCCCCTGATCGAGTATAACAAAGTCCCCTGATCGAGTTCAACAAAGTCCCAAGATTGAGTATAACAAAGTCCCATGATCGAGTATAAAAAAGTCCCCTGATCGAGTATAAAAAAGTCCCCTGATCGAGTGTAACAAAGTCCCTTGATCAAGAAAAACAAAGCCCCCTAATCGAGTATAACAAAGTCCCCTGATCGAGTATAACAAAGGTCCCTGATCGAGTATAACAAAGACCCCAGTTCGAGTATAACAAAGTCTCCTGATCGAGTATAACAAAGCCCCCTGATAAAGTATAACAAAGCCCTTTTTTCGAGTATAACAAAGTCCAATGGTCGATTGTAACAAAGTCCCATGATTGAGTATAACAAAGTCCCCTGATCGACTATAACAAAGTCCCCTGACCGAGTATAACAAAGCCCCCTTATCGAGTTTAACAAAACTCCCTGATCAAGTAAATAAAATTCCCCTGGTCGAGTATAATTAAGTCCCATGATAGAGTATAACAAAGGCCCCTGATCGAGTATAACAAACTCCAATGGTCGATTGTAACAAAGTCCCATGATCGAGTATAACAAAGGCCCCTAATCGAATGTAACAAAGGCCCCTGGTCGAGTATAAAAAGGTCCCCTCATTGAGTAAAGCAAAGTCCCCTGATCGAGTATAACAAAGTCCCCTGATCGAGTTCAACAAAGTCCCAAGATTGAGTATAACAAAGTCCTCTGATCGAGTATAACAAAGTCCCCTGATCGAGTATAACAAATTCCCCTGATCGAGCGTAACAATGTCCCCTGATCGAGTATAACAAAGTCCCCTGATCGAGTATAACAAATTCCCTGATCGAGTATAACAAAGTCCCATGATCGAGTATATTTAAGTCCCCTGGTCGAGTATAATAAAGGACCCTAATGGAGTATAACAAAGTCTCAAGATCGAGTATAACAAAGTCCCCTGATCGAGTATGACAAAGTCCCCTGATCGAGTATAACAAAGTCCCCTGATCGAGTATAACAAAGTTCCCTGATCGAGTATAACAAAGCCCCCTCGTCGAGTATAACAAAGTCCCCTGATTGAGTTTAACAAAGTCCCCTGATCGAGTATAACATAGTCCCCTGATCGAGTATAACAAAGTAACCTGATCGAGTATAACAAAGTCCCAAGATTGAGTATAATAAAGCCCCCTTATCCAGTATAACAAAGTCCGCTGATCGAGTAAAACAAAATCACCTAATCGGGTATAACAAAGTCCCCTGATCTAGTATAACAAAGCCCCCTGATCGAGTATAGCAAAGCCCATGATCGATTATAAAAAAGTACCCTCATCGAGTATAACAAAGTCCCAAGATTGAGTATAACAAAGCCCCCTCATCGAGTATAACAAAGTCCGCTGATCGAGTACAACAAAATCACCTAATCGGGTATAACAAAGTCCCCTGATCGAGTATAACAAAGTCCCCTTATCGAGAATAACAAAGTCCCCTAATCGAGTATAGCAAAGCCCCCTGATCGAGCATACAAAGCCCATGATCGAGCATAAAATAGTACCCTGATCGAGTATAACAAAGTCCCCTGATCGATTATAACAAATTCCCCTTATCGAGTATGACAAAGGCCCTGAATCGAGTATAACAAAGGCCCCTGGTCCAAAATAACAAGGTCCCCTGATCGAGTATAACAAAGTCCCCTGATCGAGTATAACAAAGTCCCAAGATTGAGTATAACAAAGCCCTCTGATCGAGTATAATAAAGTCCGCTGCCCGAGTACAAGAAAATCACCTAATCGGGTATAACAAAATCCCCTGATCGAGTATAACAAAGTCCCAAGATCGAGTATAACAAAGTCCCAAGATCGAGTATAACAAAGCCCCCTGATCGAGTATAAGAAAGGCCCCTGACCGAATATAACAAAATCCCTAGTTGAGGATATACAAAGTCTCCTGATCGAGTATAACAAAGTCCCCTGAACCAATATAACAAAGGCCCCTAATGGAGTATAACAAAGGCCCCTGATCGAGTTTAAAAAAGTCCCAAGATCGAGTATAACAAAGTCCCCTCATCGATATAAGAAAGGCCCCTGATCGAGTATAACAAAGTTCCCTTATCGAGTATAATAAAGCCCCGGATCGAGTATAAAAAAGTCACCTGATCTAGTATAACAATTTCCCCTGATCGAGTATAACAAAGTCCCCTGATCGAGTATAACAAAGTCCCCTGATCGAGTATAAGAAAGTTACCCTGATCCAGTATAAAAAAGGCCCCTAATGGAGTATAACAAACGCCCCTGACCGAATATAACAAAGTCCCTAGTTGAGAAAATACAAAGTCCCCTGATCGAGTACAACAAAGCCCCCTGATCGAGTATAAGAATGTCCCCTTATCGAGTATAAGAAAGTCCCCTGATTCAGTATAACAAAGACCCCTAATGGAGTATAACAAAGGCCCCTGAAAGAGTTTAACAAAGTCCCAAGATCGAGTAAAACAAAGTCCTCTGATCGAGTATAACAAAGTCCCCTGATCGGGTATAACAATGTCCTCTTATCGAGTATAATAAAGGCCTGGATCGAGTATAACAAAATCCCCTGATCTAGTATAATAAAGTCCCCTGATCGAGTATAACAAAGTCCCCTGGTCGAGTATAACAAAGTCCCCTGATCGAGTATAACAAAGCCCCCTCATCGAGTATTACAAAGTCCCCTGGTCGAGTAAAACAAAATCCCCTGGTCGAGTATAACAAAGGCCCTTTATCGAGTATAACAAAGACCCCTGGTCGAGTATAACAAAGTCCCCTGATCGAATGTAACAAAGGACCCTGATGGAGTATAACAAAGTCCCAAGATCGAGTATAACAAAGTCTTCCGATCGAGTATAACAAAGTCCCCTGATCGAGTATAACAAAGTCCTCTTATCGAGTATAATAAAGGCCTGGATCGAGTATAACAAAATCCCCTGATCTAGTATAACAAAGTTCCCTGATCGAGTATAACAAAGTCCCCTATTCGAGTATAACAAAGCCACCTAATCGAATATAACAAAATCCCCTGATCGAGTATAACAAAGTCCCCTGATCGAGTATAACAAAGCCCCCTTATCGAGTATAACAAAGTCTCCTGATCGAGTATAACAAAGTTCCCTGGTCGAGTATAACAAAGCCCCCTCATCGAGAATAACAAAGCCCCCTGATAGAGTATAACAAAGCCCCCTTTTTGAGTATAACAATGTCCCCTGGTCGAGTGTAACAAATTCCTATGATGGAGTATAACAAAGGCCACTAATCGAGTGTAACAAAGGCCCCTGGTCGAGTATAAAAAGGTCCCCTGATCGAGTAACGGAAAGTCCCCTGATCGAGAATAACAAGGTCCCCTGATCGATTATAACAAAGCACCCTGATCGAGTATAACAAATCCCCCTAATCGAGTATAACAAAGCACCCTAATGGAGTATAACAAAGCCCCCTGATCGAGTATAAGAAAGGCCTCTGATCGAGAATAGCAAAGTCCCCTGACCGAGTATAACAAAGTCACCTGATCGAGTATAACAAAGTCACCTGATCGAGTATAACAAAGTCCCCTGATCGAGAATAACAAAGTCCCATCATCGAGTATAACAAAGCCCCCTGATCGAGTATAACAAAGCACCCTAATGGAGTATAACAAAGCCCCCTGATCGAGTATAAGAAAGGCCTCTGATCGAGAATAGCAAAGTCCCCTGATCGAGTATAACAAAGTCCCCTGATCGATTATAACAAATTCCCCTTATCGAGTATGACAAAGACCCTGAATCGAGTATAACAAAGGCACCTGGTCGAAAATAACAAGGTCCCCTGATCGAGTATAACAAAGTCCCCTGATCGAGTAGAACAAAGTCCCAAGATTGAGTATAACAAAGCCCCCTGATCGAGTATAATAAAGTCCGCTGCCCGAGTACAAGAAAATCACCTAATCGGGTATAACAAAATCACCTGATCGAGTATAACAAAGTCCCAAGATCGAGTATAACAAAGTCCCAAGATCGAGTATAACAAAGTCCCCTGATCAAGTATAAGAAAGTTACCCTGATCCAGTATAACAAAGGCCCCTAATGGAGTATAACTAACGCCCCTGACCGAATATAACAAAGTCCCTAGTTGAGAAAATACAAAGTCCCCTGATCGAGTACAACAAAGCCCCCTGATCGAGTATAAGAAAGTCCCCTGATCGAGTATAAGAAAGTCCCCTGATCCAGTATAACAAAGACCCGAAATGGAGTATAACAAAGGCCCCTGATCGAGTTTAACAAAGTCCCAAGATCGAGTAAAACAAAGTCCTCTGATCGAGTATAACAAAGTCCCCTGATCGGGTATAACAATGTCCTCTTATCGAGTATAATAAAGGCCTGGATCGAGTATAACAAAATCCTGATCTAGTATATAATAAAGTCCCTGATCGAGTATATAACAAAACCCCTTGTCACAGTATAACAAAGTCCCCACTGAGTATAACAAAAGCCCCTCATCGAGTATTACAAAGTCCCTGGCTTTAGAGTAAAAACAAAAACTCCTGGTCGAGTACATAACAGCGTCTTTATCGAGTATAACAAAGACCCCTGATCGAGTATAACAAAGTCCCTGATCGAATATAACAAAGGACCCTGATGGAGTATATAACAAAGTGCTAAGATCGAGAATAAAAGTCTTCCGATCGAGTATAACAAAGTCCCCTGATCGAGTATAACAAAAGTCCTCCTATCGAGTATAATAAAGGCCTGGATCGAGATATAACAAAATCCCCTGATCTAGTATAACAGTCCCCGGATCGAGTATAACAAAGTCCCCTGGTCGAGTATATCAAAGTTCCCTGATCGAGTATAACAAAGTCCCTATTCGAGTATAACAGCTTCACCTAATCGAATATAATGAAATCCCTGATCGAGTATAACAAAGTCCCCTGATCGAGTATAACAAAGCCCCCTTTATCGAGTATAACAAAGTCCCCTGATCGAGTATAACAAAGTCCCCTAATCGAGTATAACAAAGTCCCCTAATCGAATATAACAAAATCCCCTGATCGAGTATAACAAAGCCCCCTGATAGAGTATAACAAAGCCCCCTTTTTGAGTATAACAAAATCCCCTGGTCGAGTGTAACAAAGTCCTATGATGGAGTAAAACAAAGTTCACTAATCGGGTGTAACAAAGGCCCCTGGTCGAGTATAAAAAGGTCCCCTGATCGAGTAAAGGAAAGACCCCTGATCGAGAATAACAAGGTCCCCTGATCGATTATAACAAAGCACCCTGATCGAGTATAACAAATCCCCCTGATCGAGTATAACAAAGCACCCTAATGGGGTATAACAAAGCCCCCTGATCGAGTATAAGAAAGGCCTCTGATCGAGAATAGCAAAGTCCCCTGACCGAGTATAACAAAGTCACCTGATCGAGTTAACAAAGTCACCTGATCGAGTATAACAAAGTCCCCTAATCGAGAATAACAAAGTCCCGTCACCGAGTATAACAAAGCCCCCTGATCGAGTATAACAAAGCACCCTAATGGAGTATAACAAAGCCCCCTGATCGAGTATAAGAAAGGCCTCTGATCGAGAATAGCAAAGTCCCCTGACCGAGAATAACAAAGTCACCTGATCGAGTATAACAAAGTCACCTGATCGAGTATAACAAAGTCCCCTGATCGAGAATAACAAAGTCCCGTCATCGAGTATAACAAAGCCCCCTGATCGAGTATAAGAAAGGCCCATGATCGAATATAACAATGTCCCTAGTCGAGTATATACAAAGTCCCCTCATCGAGTATAACAAAGTCCCCTGATCTAGAATAACAAAGTCCCCTGATCGAGTATAACAAAGTCCCTGATCGAGTATAACAAAGCCCTATGATCGAGTATAAGAAAGCCCTCTCATCGAGTATAAAAAAGCCTCCGGTCGAGTATAACAAAGTCCCCTGGTCGAGTATAACAAAGTCCCATGATCGAGTATAACAAAGTCCCCTGATCGAGTATAACAAAGTCCCTTGATCGAGAAAAACAAAGCTTCCTGATCGAGTAAAACAAAGTCCCCTGATCGAGTATAACAAAGCCCCCTCATCGAGTTTAACAAAACTCCCTGATCAAGTATATAAAATTCCCCTGGTCGAGTATAATTAAGTCCCATGATAGAGTATAAGAAAGGCCCCTTATCGTAAATAACAAAGGTCCCTGGTCGAGTATAATAAAGTCAATTGATCGAGTATAACAAAGTCCCCTCATCGAGTATAACAAACTCCCCTGATCGATTGAAAAAACACCCCTGATCGAGTAAAACAAAGGCCCCTCGTTGAGTATAACAAAGTCAACTGATCGAGTATAACAAAGTCCCCTGATCGAGCATAACAAAGGCCCCTGATCGAGTATAAAAAAGTTCCCTGATCGAATATAACAAAGTCCCATGATCGAGTATAACAAAGTCCTATAATCGAGTATAGCAAAGCCCCCTGATCGAGTATAACAAAGGTCCCTGATCGAGTATAACAAAGACCCCAGATCGAGTATAACAAAGTCTCCTGATCGAGTATAACAAAGCCCCCTGATAAAGTATAACAAAGCCCTTTTTTCGAGTATAACAGAGTCCAATGGTCGATTGTAACAAAGTCCCATGATTGGGTATAACAAAGTCCCCTGATCGATTATAACAAAGTCCCCTGACCGAGTATAACAAAGCCCCCTCATCGAGTTTAACAAAACTCCCTGATCAAGTAAATAAAATTCCCCTGGTCGAATATAATTAAGTCCCATGATAGAGTATAACAAAAGCCCCTTATCGTAAATAACAAAGGTCCCTGGTCGAGTATAATAAAGTCAACTGATCGAGTATAACAAAGTCCCTGATCGAGTATAACAAAGCCCTCTGATCTTGTATAACAAAGCCCTCTCATCGAGTATAAAAAAGCCTCCGGTCGAGTATAACAAAGTCCCCTGGTCGAGTATAACAAAGTCCCATGATCGAGTATAACAAAGTCCCCTGATCGAGTGTAACAAAGTCCCTTGATCGAGAAAAACAAAGCCCCCTGATCGAGTATAACAAAGTCCCCTGATCGAGTATAACAAAGCCCCCTCATCGAGTTTAACAAAACTCCTTGATCAAGTATATAGAATTCCCCTGGTCGAGTATAATTAAGTCCCATGATAGAGTATAACAAAGGCAACTTATCGTAAATAACAAAGGTCCCTGGTCGAGTATAATAAAGTCAACTAATCGAGTATAACAAAGTCCCCTGATCGAGTATAACAAAGGCCCCTGATCGAGTATAACAAAGTTCCCTGATCGAATATAACAAAGTCCCATGATCGAGTATAACAAAGTCCTTTAATCGAGTATAGCAAAGCCCCCTGATCGAGTATAACAAAGGTCCCTGATCGAGTATAAAAAAGACCCCAGATCGAGTATAACAAAGTCTCCTGATCGAGTATAACAAAGCCCCCTGATAAAGTATAACAAAGCCCCTTTTTCGAGTATAACAAAGTCCAATGGTCGATTGTAACAAAGTCCCATGATCGAGTATAACAAAGGCCCCAAATCGATTGTAACAAAAGCCCCTGATCGAGTTCAACAAAGTCCCAAGATTGAGTAAAACAAAGTCCCCTGATCGAGTATAACAAATTCCCCTCATCGAGCGTAACAAAGTCCCCTGATCGAGTATAACAAAGTCCCCTCATCGAGCGTAGCAAAGTCCCCTCATCGAGTATAACAAAGTCCCTTGAACGAGTATGACAAAGTCCCCTGATCGAGTATAACAAAGTCCCCTGATCGAGTATAACAAAGTTCCCTGATCGAGTATAACAAAGAACCCTGATCGAGTGTAACAAAGTCCTCTGATCGAGTATAACAAAGTCCCCTAATCGAGTATAACAAAGCCACCTCGTCGAGTATAACAAAGTCCCCTGATTGAGTATAACAAAGTCCCCTGATCGAGTATAGCAAAGTCCCATGATCGAGAAAAACAAAGCCCCCTGATCGAGTATAACAAAGTCCCCTGATCGAGTATAACATAGTCCCCTGATCGATAATAACAAAGTAACCTGATCGAGTATAACAAAGTCCCAAGATTGCGTATAACAAAGCCCCCTTATCCAGTATAACAAAGTCCGCTGATCGAGTACAACAAAATCACCTAATCGGGTATAACAAAGTCCCCTGATCTAGAATAACAAAGTCCCCTGATCGAGTATAGCAAAGCCCATGATCGATTATAAAAAAGTACCCTCATCGAGTATAACAAAGTCCCAAGATTGAGTATAACAAAGCCCCCTGATCGAGTATAACAAAGTCCGCTGATCGAGTACAACAAAATCACCTAATCGGGTATAACAAAGTCCCCTCATCGAGTATAACAAAGTCCCCTTATCGAGAATGACAAAGTCCCCTAATCGAGTATAGCAAAGCCCCCTGATCGAGCATACAAAGTCCATGATCGAGCATAAAATAGTACCCTGATCGAGTATAACAAAGTTCCCTGATCGATTATAACAAATTCCCCTTATCGAGTATGACAAAGGCCCTGAATCGAGTATAACAAAGGCCCCTGGTCGAAAATAACAAGGTCCCCTGATCGAGTATAACAAAGTCCCCTGATCGAGTATAACAAAGTCCCAAGATTAAGTATAACAAAGCCCCCTGATCGAGTATAATAAAGTCCGCTGCCCGAGTACAAGAAAATCACCTAATCGGGTATAACAAAATCACCTGATCGAGTATAACAAAGTCCCAAGATCGAGTATAACAAAGTCCCAAGATCGAGTATAACAAAGTCCCCTGATCGAGTATAAGAAAGTTACCCTGATCCAGTATAACAAAGGCCCCTAATGGAGTATAACTAACGCCCCTGACCGAATATAACAAAGTCCCTAGTTGAGAAAATACAAAGTCCCCTGATCGAGTACAACAAAGCCCCCTGATCGAGTATAAGAAAGTCCCCTGATCGAGTATAAGAAAGTCCCCTGATCCAGTATAACAAAGACCCGTAATGGAGTATAACAAAGGCCCCTGATCGAGTTTAACAAAGTCCCAAGATCGAGTAAAACAAAGTCCTCTGATCGAGTATAACAAAGTCCTCTGATCGAGTACCACAAAGTCCTCTTATCGAGTATAATAAAGGCCTGGATCGAGTATAACAAAATCCCCTGATCTAGTATAACAAAGTCCCCTGATCGAGTATAACAAAGTCCCCTGGTCGAGTATAACAAAGTCCCCTGATCGAGTATAACAAAGCCCCCTCATCGAGTATTACAAAGTCCCCTGGTCGAGTAAAACAAAATCCTGAATCAGTATAACAAAGTCCGCTTGATCGAGTATAACAAAGACCCTTTATCAGGTATAACAAAGGCCCTGGTCGAGTATAACAAAAAGTCCCTGATCGAATATAAAGGACCCTAATGGAGTATAACAAAGTCCCAAGATCGAGAGTATAACAAGTCTTCGGTCCACGAAATTCTCGCCAAGTCCCCTGGTCGAGTATAACAAAGTCCCCTGATCGAGTATAACAAAGCCCCCTCATCGAGTATTACAAAATCCCCTGATCGAGTATAACAAAGTCCCCTGGTCGAGTATAACAAAGTCCCCTGATCGAGTATAACAAAGTCTCCTGATCGAGTATAACAAAGTCCCCTGGTCGAGTATTACAAAGCCCCCTCATCGAGAATAACAAAGCCCCCTGATAGAGTATAACAAAGCCCCCTTTTTGAGTATAACAAAGTCCCCTGGTCGAGTGTAACAAAGTCCTATGATGGAGTATAACAAAGGCCACTAATCGGGTGTAACAAAGGCCCCTGGTCGAGTATAAAAAGGTCCCCTGATCGAGTAAAGGAAAGTCCCCTGATCGAGAATAACAAGGTCCCCTGATCGAATATAACAAAGCACCCTAATGGAGTATAACAAAGCCCCCTGATCGAGTATAAGAAAGGCCTCTGATCGAGAATAGCAAAGTCCCCTGACCGAGTATAACAAAGTCACCTGATCGAGTATAACAAAGTCACCTGATCGAGTATAACAAAGTCCCCTGATCGAGAATAAGAAAGTCCCGTCACCGAGTATAACAAAGCCCCCTGATCGAGTATAACAAAGCACCCTAATGGAGTATAACAAAGCCCCCTGATCGAGTATAAGAAAGGCTTCTATTCGAGAATAGCAAAGTCCCCTGACCGAGTATAACAAAGTCACCTGATCGAGTATAACAAGGTCACCTGATCGAGTATAACAAAGTCCCCTGATCGAGAATAACAAAGTCCCGTCATCGAGTATAACAAAGCCCCCTGATCGAGTATAAGAAAGGCCCATGATCGAATATAACAATGTCCCTAGTCGAGTATATACAAAGTCCCCTGATCGAGTATAACAAAGTCCCCAGATCTAGAATAACAAAGTCCCCTGATCGAGTATAACAAATCCCCCTCATCGAGTATAAAATAGCCCCCTGGTCGAGTATAACAAAGTCCCTGATCGAGTATAACAAAGCCCTCTGATCGAGTATAAGAAAGCCCTCTCATCGAGTATACAAAAGCCTCCGGTCGAGTATAACAAAGTCCCCTGGTCGAGTATAACAAAGTCCCATGATCGAGTATAACAAAGTCCCCTGATCGAGTATAATAAAGTCCATTGATCGAGAAAAACAAAGCCCCCTGATCGAGTATAACAAAGTCCCCTGATCGAGTATAACAAAGCCCCCTCATCGAGTTTAACAAAACTCCCTGATCCAGTATATAAAATTCCCCTGGTCGAGTATAATTAAGTCCCATGATAGAGTATAACAAAGGCCCCTTATCGTAAATAACAAAGGTCTCTGGTCGAGTATAATAAAGTCAACTGATCGAGTATAACAAAGTCCCCTCATCGAGTATAACAAACTCCCCTGATCGATTGAAAAAAACACCCCTGATCGAGTAAAACAAAGGCCCCTCGTCGAGTATAACAAAGTCAACTGTTCGAGTATAACAAAGTCCCCTGATCGAGTATAACAAAGTTCTCTGATCGAATATAACAAAGTCCCATGATCGAGTATAACAAAGTCCTTTAATCGAGTATAGCAAAGCCTCCTAATCGAGTATAACAATGGTCCCTGATCGAGTATAACAAAGACCCCAGATCGAGTATAACAAAGTCTCCTGAACGAGTATAACAAAGCCCCCTGATAAAGTATAACAAAGCCCGCTTTTCGAGTATAACAAAGTCCAATGGTCGATTGTAACAAAGTCCCATGATCGAGTATAACAAAATCCCCTGATCGACTATAACAAAGTTCCCTTATCGAGTATAATATAGTTCCCTGATCGAATATAACAAAGTCCCATGATCGAGTATAACAAAGTCCTTTAATCGAGTATAGCAAAGCCCCCTGATCGAGTATAACAAAGGTCCCTGATCGAGTATAACAAAGACCCCAGATCGAGTATAACAAAGTCTCCTGATCGAGTATAACAAAGCCCCCTGATAAAGTATAACAAAGCCCCCTTTTCGAGTATAACAAAGTCCAATGGTCGATTATAACAAAGTCCCATGATCGAGTATAAATAAAGGCCCCAAATCGATTGCAGTTAAAGGCCCCGATCGAGTCTAACAAAGTCCCAGATTGAGAAGTAATAAAGCCCTGATCGAGTATATAATAAAAAGTCCTTGATCGAGTATAACAATTCCCTCATCGAGCGTAAATAAAGTCCCCTGATCGAGTATAACAGTCTCCCTGATCGAGGCGACAAAGCCCTCGATCGAGTATAAAGGTGTTTCGATCGAGTATAACAAAGTTCGATCGAGTATAACAAAGCCCTGATCGAGTGTAACAAAGTCCTCTGATCGAGTATAACAAAGTCCCCTAATCGAGTATAACAAGGCACCTAGTCGAGTATAACAAAGTCCCCTAATCGAGTATAACAAAGCCACCTAGTCGAGTATAACAAAGTCCCCTGATCGAGTATAACAAAGTCCCCTTATCGAGAATAACAAAGTCCCCTAATCGAGTATAACAAAGCCCCCTGATCGAGCATAGCAAAGCCCATGATCGAGTATAAAATATTACCCTGATCGAGTATAACAAAGTGTCCTGATCGAGTATAACAAAGTCCCCTGATCCAATATAACAAAGGCCCCTAATGGAGTATAACAAAGGCCCCTGATCGGGTTTAAAAAAGTTCCAAGATCGAGTAACAAAGTCCCCTCATCGTGTATAACAAAGTCCCCTGAACGAGTATAACAAAGTTCCTTTATCGAGTATAATAAAGCCCCGGATCGAGTACAACAAAGTCCCCTGATCTAGTATAACAATTTCCCCTGATCGAGTATAACAAAGTCCCCTGATCGAGTATAACAAAGTCCCCTGATCGAGTATAAGAAAGTTCCCTGATCCAGTATAACAAAGGTCCCTGGCCCCTAATGGAGTATAACAAACGTCCCTGACCGAATATAACAAAGTCCCTAGTTGAGAAAATACAAAGTCCCCTGATCGAGTACAACAAAGCACCCTGATCGAGTATAAGAAAGTCCCCTAATCGAGTATAAGAAAGGCCAAGATCGAGTAAAACAAACTCCTCTGATCGAGTATAACAAAGTCCCCTAATCGAGTATAACAAAGTCCTCTTATCGAGTATAATAAAGGCCTGGATCGAGTATAACAAAATCCCCTGATGTAGTATAAAAAAGTCCCTTGATCGAGTATAACAAAGTCCCCTGGTCGAGTAAAACAAAGTCCCCTTATCGAGTATAACAAAGACCCCTCAGCGAGTATTTCAAAGTCCCCTGGTCGAGTAAAACAAAATCCCCTGGTAGAGTATAACAAAGTCCCCTGATCGAGTATAACAAAGGCCCTTTATCGAGTATAACAAAGGCCCCTGGTCGAGTATAACAAAGTCCCCTGATCGAATATATCAAAGGACCCTAATGGAATATAACAAAGTCCCAAGATCGAGTATAACAAAGTCTTCCAGTCGAGTATAACAAAGTCCCCTGATCGGGAATAACAACGTCCCCTGATCGAGTATAACAAAGTTACCTGAACGAGTATAAGAAAGTCCCCTGATCGAGTAAAACAAACACCCCTGATCGAGTATAACAAAGTCCCCTGATCGATAATAAGAAAGCCCCCTAATCGAGTAAAACAAATTCCTCTGATCGAAGATAACAAAGTCCCTGATCGAGTATAACAAAGCCCCGTAATCGAGTATAACAAAGTCCCCTGATTGAGTATAACAAAGTCCCCTGATCGAGTATAGCAAAGTCCCTTGATCGAGAAAAACAAAGCCCCCTAGTCGAGTATAACAAAGTCGACTCATCGAGTATAACAAAGTCCCCTGATCGAGTATAACAAAGTCCCCTAATCGAGTAAAATAAACACCCCTGATCGAGTATAACAAAGTCCCCTGATAGAGTCTAACAAAGCCCTCTGATCGAGTATAAAAAAGTCCCCTGATCGAGTATAACTAAGCTCCCTGATCGAGTATAATAAATGACCCTAATGGAGTATAACAAAGTCCCAAGATCGAGTATAACAATGTCTTTCGATCGAGTATAACTAAGTCCCATGATGGAGTATAACAAAGTCCCCTCATCGAGTATAACAAAGTCCCCTCATCGAGCATAACAAAGCCCCCTGATCGAGTATAAGAAAGACCCCTGAACGAATATAACAAATTCCCTACTTCAGGATATACAAAGTCTCTTGATCGAGTATAACAAAGCCCCCTGATCGAGTATAACAAAGTCCCCTGATCGATTACAACAAAGTCCCCTGATCCAGTATAACATAGTCCCCTCATCGAGTATAACAAAGTCCCCTCATTGAGTATAACAAAGTCCCCTTATCGAGCATAATAAAGCCCCGGATCGAGTATAACAAAGTCCCACGATCTAGTATAACAAAGTCCCCTGATCGAGTATAACAAAGTCCCCTGGTCGAGTATAACAAAGTCCCCTTATCGAGTATAATAAAGCCCCGGATCGAGTATAACAAAGTCCCCTGATCGAGTATAACAAAGTTCCCTGATCGGATATAAGAAAGTCCCCTGATCCAGTATACCGAAGGCCCCAAATGGAGTATAAGAAAGGCCCCTAATGGAGTAAAACAAAGGCCCCTGACCGAATATAACAAAGGCCCCTGACCGAATATAACAAAGTCCCTAGTTGAGAGTATACAAAGTCCCCTGATCGAGTATAACAAAGCCCCCTGATCGAGTATAAGAAAGTCCCCTGATCGAGTATAACAAAGTTCCCTGATCGGATATAAGAAAGTCCCCTGATCCAGTATACCGAGGCCCCAAATGGGTATAAGAAAAGGCCCTAATGGAGTAAAAACAAGGCCCCCAGACCGAATATAACAAGGCACTGACCGAATATAACAAGACCCTGGTTGAGAATACAAGTCCTGATCGAGTATATAAAGCCCCTGATCGAGTATAACTAAGCTCCCTGATGAGTATAATAAATGACCTATTAAATTATAACAAAGTCCAAGATCGAGTATAACAATGTCTTCGATCGAGTATAACTAGAATCCCCCTTGATGGAGTATAACAAAGTCCCTCATCGAGTATAACAAGTCCTCATCAGGCACCAACAAAGCCCCTGATCGAGTATAAGAAAAAGACCCTGAACAGATATAACAAATTCCCTACTTCGGTATATACAAAAGGTCTCTTGATCAGTATAACAAAGCCCCTGATCTGATAACAAAGTCCTAATCAGTTACAACAAAGTCCCTGATCCCGGTATAACATAGTCCCCTCATCGAGTATAACAAAGTCCCCTCATTGAGTATAACAAAGTCCCCTTATCGAGCATAATAAAGCCCCGGATCGAGTATAACAAAGTCCCATGATCTAGTATAACAAAGTCCCCTGATCGAGTATAACAAAGTCCCCTGGTCGAGTATAACAAAGTCCCCTTATCGAGTATAATAAAGCCCCGGATCGAGTATAACAAAGTCCCCTGATCGAGTATAACAAAGTTCCCTGATCGGATATAAGAAAGTCCCCTGATCCAGTATACCGAAGGCCCCAAATGGAGTATAAGAAAGGCCCCTAATGGAGTAAGACAAAGGCCCCTGACCGAATATAACAAAGTCCCTAGTTGAGAATATACAAAGTCCCCTGATCGAGTATAACAAAGCCCCCTGATCGAGTATAAGAAAGTCCCCTGATCGAGTATAACAAAGTTCCCTGATCGGATATAAGAAAGTCCCCTGATCCAGTATACCGAAGGCCCCAAACGGAGTATAAGAAAGGCCCCTAATGGAGTAAAACAAAGGCCCCTGACCGAATATAACAAAGGCCCCTGACCGAATATAACAAAGTCCCTAGTTGAGAATATACAAAGTCCCCTGATCGAGTATAACAAAGCCCCCTGATCGAGTATAAGAAAGTTCCCTGATCCAGTATAACAAAGGTCCCTGGCCCCTATTGGAGTATAACAAACGTCCCTGACCGAATATAACAAAGTCCCTAGTTGAGAAAATACAAAGTCCCCTGATCGAGTACAACAAAGCACCATGATCGAGTATAAGAAAGTCCCCTAATCGAGTATAAGAAAGGCCAAGATCGAGTAAAACAAACTCCTCTGATCGAGTATAACAAAGATCCCCTAATCGAGTATAACAAAGTCCTCTTATCAAGTATAATAAAGGCCTGGATCGAGTATAACAAAATCCCCTGATGTAGTATAACAAAGTCCCTTGATCGAGTATAACAAAGTCCCCTGGTCGAGTAAAACAAAGTCCCCTTATCGAGTATAACAAAGCCCCCAAAGCGAGTATTACAAAGTCCCCTGGTCGAGTAAAACAAAATCCCCTGGTCGAGTATAACAAAGTCCCCTGATCGAGTATAACATAGGCCCTTTATCGAGTATAACAAAGGCCCCTGGTCGAGTATAACAAAGTCCCCTGATCGAATATATCAAAGGACCCTAATGGAGTATAACAAAGTCCCAAGATCGAGTATAACAAAGTCTTCCAATCGAGTATAACAAAGTCCCCTGATCGGGAATAACAACGTCCCCTGATCGAGTATAACAAAGTTACCTGATCGAGTATAAGAAAGTCCCCTGATCGAGTAAAACAAACACCCCTGATCGAGTAAAACAAAGTCCCCTGATCGATAATAACAAATCCCCCTAATCGAGTAAAACAAAGTCATCTGATCGAAGATAACAAAGTCCCCTAATCGAGTATAACAAAGCCACCTAGTCGAGTATAACAAAGTCCCCTAATTGAGTATAACAAAGTCCCCTGATCGAGTATAGCAAAGTCCCTTGATCGAGAAAAACAAAGCCCCCTAGTCGAGTATAACAAAGTCCCCTGATCGAGTAAAACAAACACCCCTGATCGAGTATAACAAAGTCCCCTGATCGAGTAAAACAAACACCTTGATCGAGTATAACAAAGTCCCCTGATAGAGTCTAACAAAGCCCCCTGATCGAGTATAAAAAAGTCCCCTGATCGAGTATAACGAAGCTCCCTGATCGAGTATAATAAATGACCCTAATGGAGTATAACAAAGTCCCAAGATCGAGTATAACAATGTCTTTCGATCGAGTATAACTAAGTCCCATGATGGAGTATAACAAAGTCCCCTCATCGAGTATAACAAAGTCCCCTCATCGAGCATAACAAAGCCCCCTGATCGAGTATAAGAAAGACCCCTGAACGAATATAACAAATTCCCTACTTGAGTATATACAAAGTCTCTTGATCGAGTATAACAAAGGCCCCTGATCGAGTATAACAAAGTCCCCTGATCGATTACAACAAAGTCCCCTGATCCAGTATAACATAGTCCCCTCATCGAGTATAACAAAGTCCCCTCATCGAGTATAACAAAGTCCCCTTATCGAGCATAATAAAGCCCCGGATCGAGTATAACAAAGTCCCATGATCTAGTATAACAAAGTCCCCTGATCGAGTATAACAAAGTCCCCTGGTCGAGTATAACAAAGTCCCCTTATCGAGTATAATAAAGCCCCGGATCGAGTATAACAAAGTCCCCTGATCGAGTATAACAAAGTTCCCTGATCGGATATAAGAAAGTCCCCTGATCCAGTATACCGAAGGCCCCAAATGGAGTATAAGAAAGGCCCCTAATGGAGTAAAACAAAGGCCCCTGACCGAATATAACAAAGGCCCCTGACCGAATATAACAAAGTCCCTAGTTGAGAATATACAAAGTCCCCTGATCGAGTATAACAAAGCCCCCTCATCGAGTATAAGAAAGTCCCCTGATCGCGTATAAGAAAGTCCCCTAATCCAGTATAACAAAGGCCCCTAATGGAGTATAATAAAGGCCCCTGATCGAGTTTAACAAAGTCCCAAGATCGAGTATAACAAAGTCCCCTGATCGAGTATAACAAAGTCCATGATCGAGTATAACAAAGTCCCCTTTTCGTGTATAATAAAGCCCCGGATCGAATATAACAAAATACCCTGATGTAGTATAACAAAGTCCCCTGATCGAGTATAACAAAGTCCCCTGGTCGAGTATAACAATGTCCCCAGATCAAGTATATCAAAGCCCCCTCATCGAGTAAAACAAAGCCTCCTCATCGAGTATAACAAAGTCCCCTGGTCGAGAAAAACAAAATCCCCTGGTCGAGGATAACAAAGTCCAATGATCAAGTATAACAAAGGCCCTTTATCGAGTATAACAAAGTCCCCTGATCGAGTATAACAAAGGACCCTAATGGAGTATAACAAAGTCCCAAGATCGAGTATAACAAAGTCCTCTGGTCGAGTATAACAAAGTCCCCTGATCGAGTATAACAAAGGACCCGAATGGAGTATAAGAAAGTCCCCTCATCGGGAATAACAAAGTCCCCTCATCGAGTATAACAAAGTTCCCTGATCGAGTATAACAAAGTTCCATGATCGAGTAAAACAAACACCCCTGATCGAGTATAACAAAGTCCTTGATCGAGTATAAAAAAGCCCCCTAATCGAGTAAAACAAAGTCCCCTGATCGAACATCACAAAGTCCCCTGATCGAGTATAACAAAGCCCCCTGATCGAGTATAACAAAGGCCCCTTTTCGAGTATAACAAAGTGCCCTCATCGAGTATAACAAAGTCCCCTCATCGAGTATAACAAAGTCCCCTGATCGAGTAAAACAAAGTCCCCTGATCGAGTATAACTAAGTCCTCTGATTGAGTATAACAAAGGACGCTAATGGAGTATAACAAATTCCCAAGATCGAGTATAACAAAGTCTTCTGATCGAGTATAAAAAAGTCCCCTGATCGAGTATAACAAAGCCCCCTAATGCAGTATAACAAAGTCCCAAGATCGAGTATAACAAAGTCTCCTGATCGAGTATAACAAAGCCCCTGATCGAGTAAAAACAAAGGCCCCTGGTCGAGTATAACAAAGTCCCCTCATCGAGTATTACAAAGTCCCCTGATCGAGTATAACAAAGTCCCCTGATCGAGTAAAACAAACACCCCTGATCGTGTATAACAAAGTCCCCTGATCGAGTATAACAAAGCCCCTGATCGAGTATAACAAAAGTCCCTGATCTAGTATAACTAAGTCCCTGATTATATAACAAAGGTCCCTAATGGAGTATAACAAAGTCCCAAGATCGAGTATAACAAAGTCTTCTGATCGAGTATAACAAAGTCCCCTGATCGAGTATAACAAAGGCACCCTGGTTGAGTATGACAAAGTCCCCTAATCGAGTATAACAAAGTCCCCTGATCGAGTATAACAAAGTCCCCTGATCGAGTAAAACAAACATCCCTGATCGAGTATAACAAAGTCCCCTGATCGAGTATAACAAAGCCCGCTGATCGAATATAACAAAGTCCCCTAATCGAGTATAACTAAGTCCCATGATTGAGTATAACAAAGGACCCTAATGGAGTATACCAAAGACCCAAGATCGAGTATAACAAAGTCCTCTGATCGAGTAAAACAAAGTCCACTGATCGAGTATAACAAAGTCCCCTGATCGAGTATAACAAAGGCCCCTGATCGATTATAACTAAGTCCCCTGATCGAGTATAATAAATAACCCTAATGGAGTATGACAAAGTCTCAAGATCGAGTATAACAAAGTCCCCTGATCGAGTATGACAAAGTCCCCTAATCGAGTATAACAAAGTCCCCTGATCGAGTATAACAAAGTCCCCTGATCGAGTATAACAAAGTCCCCTGATCGAGTAAAACAAAGCCCCCCCATCGAGTATAACAAAGTCCCCGGATCGAGTATAACAAAGTCCCCTATTCGAGTGTAACAAAGTCCTCTGATCGAGTATAACAAAGCCACCTCGTCGAGTATAACAAAGTCCCCTCATCGAGAATAACAAGGTCCCCTAATCGAGTATAATAAAGTCTCCTGATTGAGTATAATACAGTCCCCTGATCGAGTATAACAAAGTCCCCTGATCGAGTATAACAAAGTCCCCTAATCGAGTATAACAAAGTCCCCTGATCGAGTTCAACAAAGCACCCTGATCGAGTATAAGAAAGGCCCTTTATCGATTATAACAAAGTCCCCTGATCTAGTATAACAAAGGCCCCTAATGAAGTATAACAAAGGCCCCTGATCGAGTTTAACAAAGTCTCAAGATCGAGTATAACAAAGTCCCCTCATCGAGTATAACAAAGGCCCTTTATCGAGTATAACAAAGGGCCCTGGTCGAGTATAAAAAAGTCCCCTGATCAAGTATAACAAAGGACCCTATTGGAGTATAACAAAGTCCCAAGATCGAGTATAACAAAGTCTTCCGATCGAGTATAACTAAGTCCCCTGATGGAGTATAACAAAGTCCCCTCATCGAGTATAACAAAGTCCCCTCATCGAGCATAACAAAGCCCCCAGATCGAGTATAAGAAAGGCCCCTCAACGAATATAACGAATTCCCTAGATGAGTATATACAAAGTCTCTTGATCGAGTATAACAAAGCCCCCTGATCGAGTATAACAAACTCCCCTTATCGATTACAACAAAGTCCCCTGATCCAGTATAACATAGTCCCCTCATCGAGTATAACGAAGTCCCCTGATCGAGTATAACAAAGTCGCCTAATTGAGTATAACAAAGGACCCTAATGGAGTATAACAAATTCCCAAGATCGAGTATAACAAAGTCTTCTGATCGAGTATAACAAAGCCCCAAGTTCGAGTATAACAAAGTCCGCTGATCGAGTAAAATAAAGTCCCCTGATCGAGAATAACAAAGTCCCCTAATCGAGTATAACAAAGTCCCCTTATCGATTACAACAAAGTCCCCTGATCCAGTATAACATAGTCCCCTCATCGAGTATAACGAAGTCCCCTGATCGAGTATAGCAAAGTCCCCTGATTGAGTATAACAAAGGACCCTAATGGAGTATAACAAATTCCCAAGATCGAGTATAACAAAGTCTTCTGATCGAGTATAACAAAGTCCCTAGATCGAGTATAACAAAGTCCCCCAATCGAGTATAACAAAGTCCCCTGATCGAGTATAACAAAGTCCCCTGATCGAGTAAAACAAAGCCCCCTCATCGAGTATAACAAAGTCCCCTGATCTAGTGTAACAAAGTCCTCTGATCGAGTATAACAAAGTCCCCTAATCGAGTATAACTAAGTCACCTGATCAAGTATAACTAAGTCCCCTGATTGAGTATAACAAAGGACCCTAATGGAGTATAACAAAGTCCCAAGTTCGAGTATAACAAAGTCTTCTGATCGAGAATAACAAAGTCCCCTGATCGAGTATAACAAAGCCCCCTAATCGAGTATAACAAAGTCCCCTGATCGAGTACTACTAAGTCCCCTGATTGAGTATAACAAAGGACCCTAATGAAGTATAACAAAGTCCCAAGATCGAGTATAACAAAGTCCTCTGATCGAGTAAAATAAAGCCCCCTCATCGAGTATAACAAAGTCCCCTGATCTAGTGTAACAAAGTCCTCTGATCGAGTATAACAAAGTCCCCTGATCGAGTATAACAAAGCCCCCTCGACGAGTATAACAAAGTCCCCAGATCGAGTAAAACAAAGTCCCCTGATCGAGTATAACAAAGTCCCCTCATCGAGTATAACAAAGTCCGCTGATCGACTATATCAAAGTCCCCTGAGCGAGTATAACAAAGTCCCATGATTGAGTATAACAAAGCCCCCTCGTCGAGTATAAGAAAGTCCCTGGTCGAGTATAACAAAGTTCCTGATCGAGTATAACAAAGCCCCATGATCGAGTATAACCTATTCCCCGACTCGAGTATAACAAAGGCCCTTGGTCGAAAATAATAAAGTCTCTGATCGAGTAAAACAAATTCCCCTGATCGACTATAACAAAGTCCCAAGATCAAGTATAACAAAGTCCCCTGATCGAGTATAACAAAGTCCCCTGATCGAGTAAAACAAACACTCCTGATCGTGCATAACAAAGTCCCCTGCTCGAGTAATACAAAGCCCCCTCATCGAGTATAAAAAATTCCCCTGATCGAGTATAACAAAGTCCCCTGATCGAGTACAACAAACACCCCTGATCGTGTATAACAAAGTCCCCTGATCGAGTATAACAAAGCCCCCTCATCGAGTATAAAACAGTCCCCTGATCGAGTACAACAAAGTCCCCTGATCGAGTATAACAAAGTCCCCTGATCGAGTATAACAAAGTCCCCTGACCGAGACTAACTAAGTCCCTGATCGAGTAAAATAAAGGACCCTAATGGAGTATAACAAAGTCTCAAGATCGAGTATAACAAAGTCCCCTGATCGAGTATAACAAAGTCCCCTGATCGAGTAAAACAAAGCCCCATCATCGAGTATAACAAAGTCCCCTGATTGAGTATAACAAAGTCCCCTGATCGAGTATAACAAAGCCACCTCGTCAAGTATAACAAAGTCCCCTGATCGAGTATAACAAAGTCCCCTAATCGGGTATAATAAAGTCCCCTGATTGAGTATAATAAAAGTCCCTGATCGAGTAAAATAAAGGACCCTAATGGAGTATAACAAAGTCTCAAGATCGAGTATAACAAAGTCCCCTGATCGAGTATAACAAAGTCCCCTGATCGAGTAAAACAAAGCCCCATCATCGAGTATAACAAAGTCCCCTGATTGAGTATAACAAAGTCCCCTGATCGAGTATAACAAAGCCACCTCGTCAAGTATAACAAAGTCCCCTGATCGAGTATAACAAAGTCCCCTAATCGGGTATAATAAAGTCCCCTGATTGAGTATAATAAAGTTCCCTGATCGAGTATAACAAAGTCCCCTGATCGAGCATAACAAAGTCCCTTAGTCTAGAAAAACAAAGCCCCCTGATCGAGTATAACAAAGTCCCCTGATAGAGTATAACAAAGTCCCCTGATCGAGTAAAACAAACACCCCTAATCGTGTATAACAAAGCCCCCTGATCGAGTATAACAAAGCCCCCTCATCGAGTATAAAAAAGTCCCCTAATCGAGTATAACTAAGTCCCATGATTGAGTATAACAAAGGACCCTAATGGAGTATAGCAAAGTCCCAAGATCGAGTATAACAGTCCTCTGATCGCTTAAAACAAAGTCCCCTGATCGAGTATAACAAAGTTCCCTGATCGAGTAAAACAAAGCCCCCTCATCGAGTATAACAAAGGCCTCTAATAGAGTATAACAAAGGCACCTGATCGAGTTTAACAAAGTCCCAAGATCGAGTATAACAAAGTCCCCTCATCGAGTATAACAAAGGCCCTTAACGAGTTTAACAAAGTCCCCTGGTCGAGTATATTAAAGTCCCCTGATCAAGTATAACAAAGGACCCTATTGGAGTATAACAAAATCCCAAGATCGAGTATAACAAAGTCTTCCGATCGAATATAACTAAGTCCCCTGATGGAGTATAACAAAGTCCCCTGATCGAGAATAACAAAGTCCCCTCATCGAGCATAACAAAGCCCCCTAATCGAGTATAAGAAAGGCCCCTGAACGAATATAACAAAGTCACTAGTTGAGTATATACAAAGTCTCTTGATCGAGTATAACAAAGCCCCCTGATCGAGTATAACAAAGTCCCCTGATCAATTACAACAAAGTCCCCTGATCCAGTATAACAAAGGCCCCTAATGGAGTATAACAAAGGCCCCTGATCCAGTTAAACAAAGTCCCAAGATCGAGTGTAACATAGTCCCCTCATCGAGTATAACAAAGTCTCCTGATCGAGTTTAACAAAGTCCCCTTACCGAGTATCATAAAGCCCCGGATCGAGTATAACAAAGTCCCCTGATCAAGTATAACAAAGTCCCCTGATCGAGTATAACAAAGTCCCCTGGTCGAGTATAACAAAGTCCCCTTATCGAGTATAATAAAGCCCCGGATCGAGTATAACAAAGTCCCCTGATCGAGTATAACAAAGTCCCCTGATCATATATAAGAAAGTCCCCTGATCGAGTTTAACAAAGTCCCCTGATCGAGTAGAAGAAAGGCCCCTGACCGAATATAACAAAGTCCCTAGTTGAGTATATACAAAGTCTCCTGATCGAATATAACAAAGCCCCCTGATCGAGCATAACAAAGTCCCCTGATCGTTTATAACAAAGTCCCCTGATCCAATATAACAAAGGCCCCTAATGGAGTATAACAAAGACCCCTGATCGAGTTTAACAAAGTCCCAAGATCGAGTAAAACAAGGTCCCCTCATCCAGTATAACAAAGGCCCTTTATCGAGTATAACAAAGTCCCCTGGTCGAGTATAACAAAGTCCCCTGATCAAGTATAACAAAGGACCCTATTGGAGTATAACAAAGTCCCAAGATCGAGTATAACAAAGTCTTCCGATCGAGTATAACTAAGTCCCCTGATGGAGTATAACAAAGTCCCCTGATCGAGAATAACAAAGTCCCTTCATCGAGCATAACAAAGCCCCTGATCGAGTATAAGAAAGGCCCCTGAACGAATATAACAAAGTCCCTAGTTGAGTATATACAAAGTCTCTTGATCGAGTATAACAAAACCCCGTGATCGAGTATAACAAAGTCCCCTGACCGATTACAACAAAGTCCCCTAATCCAGTATAACAAAGGCCCCTAATGGAGTATAAGAAAGGCCCCTGATCCATTTTAACAAAGTCCCAAGATCGAGTGTAACATAGTCCCCTCATCGAGTATAACAAAGTCCCCTGATCGAGTATAACAAAGTCCCCTTACCGAGTATAATAAAGCCCCGGATCGAGTATAACAAAGTCCCCTGATCGAGTTTAACAAAGTCCCCTGATCGAATATAAGAAAGTCCCCTGATCCAGTATAACAAAGGCCCCTGACCGAATATAACAAAGTCTCTAGTTGAGAATATACAAAGTCCACTCATCGTGTATAACAAAGCCACCTGATCGAGTATAACAAAGTCCCCTGATCGAGAATAACAAAGAACCCTGATCGAATATAAGAAAGTCCCCTGATCCAGAATAACAAAGGCCCCTGACCGAATATAACAAAGTCCCTAGTTGAGAATATACAAAGTCCCCTGATCGAGTATAAGTAAGTCCCCTGATTGAGTATAACAAAGGACCCTAATGCAGTATAACAAAGTCCCAAGATCGAGTATAACAAAGTCCGCTGATCGAGTAAAATAAAGTCCCCTGATCGAGAATAACAAAGTCCCCTGATCGAGTATAACTAAGTCCCCTGATCGAGTATAACTAAGTCCCCTTATCGAATATAATATAGCCCCGGATCGAGGATAACAAAGTCCCCTGATCGAGTATAACAAAGTCCCCTGATCGGTTATAAGAAAGTCCCCTGATCCAGTATAACGAAGGCCCCTAATGGAGGATAACAAAGGCCCCTGACCGAATATAACAAAGTCTCTAGCTCAGAATATACAAAGTCCACTGATCGAATATAACTAAGTCCCCTCATTGAGTATAACAAAGGATCCTAATGCAGTATAACAAAGTCCCAAGATCGAGTATAACAAAGTCCCCTGATCGAGTAAATCAAAGCCCCCTCATCGAGTATAACACAGTCCCCTGATCTAGTGTAACAAAGTCCTCTGATCGAGTATAACAAAGTCCCCTAATCGAGTATAACTAAGTCCCCTGATTGAGTTTAACAAAGGACCCTAAAGGATTATAACAAAGTCCCCTGATCGAGTATAACAAAGTCCCCTGATCGAGTATGTCAAAGTCCCCTGATCGAGTATAACAAAGTCCACTGGTCGACTATAACAAAGTCCCCTGAGCGAGTATAACCGAGTCCCTGATCAGGTATAACAAAGTCCCTCGTCGAGTGTAGAGAATCCCTGGTCGAGGTATAACAAAGTCCCTGATCGAGTAAAACAAAGCCCCTCATCCGGTATAACCAAATCCCTGATCTGGTGTAACCGAGTCCTGATCCTCAGGTATAACAAGGTCCCAAGATCAGGTAAATCAAAGCCCCTGATCGGTATAACAAAGTCCGCTGATCAAGTTTAGCAAAAGTCCCAAAAGATCCAGAGTTTAACAAAAGGTCCCGTGATCGAGTATAACAAAGCCCCCTAATCGAGTATAACAAAGTCCCCTGATGGAGTATAACTAAGTCCCCTGATTGAGTATAACAAAGGAGCCTAATTCTGTAAAACAAAGTCCCAAGATCGAGTATAACAAAGTCCGCTGATCGAGTAAAATAAAGTCCCCTGATCGAGAATATCAAACTCCCCTAATCGAGAATAACAAAGTCCCCTGATCGAGTATAAAAAAGTCCCCAAATCGAGTATAACTAAGTCCTCTGATTGAGTTTAACAAAGGACCCTAATGGAGTATAACAAAGTCCCAAGATCAAGTATAACAAAGTCTTCTGATCGAGTATAACAAAGTACCGTGATCGAGTATAACAAGGCCCCCAAATCGAGTATAACAAAGTCCCCTGATCGAGTATAACTAAGTCCCCTGATGTAGTATAACAAAGGACCCTAATGGAGTAGAACAAAGTCCCAAGATCGAGTAATACAAAACCCTCTGATCGAGTAAAATAAAGTCCCTTGATCGAGTACAACAAAGTCCCCTGATCGAGTATAACAAAGCCCCCAAATCGAGTATAACAAAGTCCCCTGTTCGAGTATTACAAAGTCCCCTGATCGAGTATAATAAAGGACCCTAATGGACTATAACAAAGTCCTAGTTGAGGAGCCTTTTAAAGTCCCCTGATCGAATATAACTTCGTCCCCTCATTGAGTATAACAAAGGATCCTAATGCAGTATAACAAAGGTCCCAAGATCCAGAGTATAACAAAGTCCCTGATCGAGAGTAAAATCAACCCCCCTCATCGAGGTATAACACGGTCCCGATCTAGTGTAACAAAGTCCTCTGATCGGGTATAGCAAAGTCCCTAATCCAGAGTATAACTAAGTCCCTGATTGGAGTTTAACAAAAGGACCCTGAAGTTATAACAAAGTCCCCTGATCAGGTATAACAAAGTCCCCTGATCCCAGGTATGTCAAAAGTCCCCTAGTCGAGTACTTAAAGTCCACTGGTCGACTATAACAAAGTCCCCTGAGCGAGTATAACAAAGTCCCCTGATCGAGTATAACAAAGTCCCCTCGTCGAGTGTAAGAAAGTCCCTGGTCGAGTATAACAAAGTCCCTCATCGAGTAAAACAAAGCCCCCTCATCGAGTATAACAAAATCCCCTGATCTAGTGTAACAAAGTCCCCTGATCGAGTATAACAAAGTCCCAAGATCGAGTAAATCAAACCCCTCTGATCGAGTATAACAAAGTCCGCTGATCAAGTTTAACAAAGTCCCAAGATCGAGTTTAACAAAGTCCCGTGATCGAGTATAACAAAGCCCCCTAATCGAGTATAACAAAGTCCCCTGATCGAGTATAACTAAGTCCCCTGATTGAGTATAACAAAGGAGCCTAATTCTGTATAACAAAGTCCCAAGATCGAGTATAACAAAGTCTGCTGATCGAGTAAAATAAAGTCCCCTGATCGAGAATATCAAACTCCCCTAATCGAGAATAACAAAGTCCCCTGATCGAGTATAAAAAAGTCCCCAAATCGAGTATAACTAAGTCGTCTGATTGAGTTTAACAAAGGACCCTAATGGAGTATAACAAAGTCCCAAGATCTAGTATAACAAAGTCTTCTGATCGAGTATAACAAAGTACCGTGATCGAGTATAACAAAGCCCCCAAATCGAGTATAACAAAGTCCCCTGATCTAGTATAACTAAGTCCCCTGATTGAGTATAACAAAGGACCCTAATGGAGTATAACAAAGTCCCAAGATCGAGTATAACAAAATCCTCTGATCGAGAAAAATAAAGTCCCTTGATCGAGCATAACAAAGTCCCCTGATCGGGTATAACAAAGTCCCCTGATCGAGTATAACAAAGTCCCCTGATCGAGTATAATAAAGTCCCCTAATCGAGTATAACAAAGTCCCATGGATCGAGTATAACAAAGTCCCCTGATCGAGTATAACAAAGTCCCCTGATCGAGTATAACAATGTCCCCTGATCGAGTATAACAAAGTCCGCTGATCAACTATAACAAATCCCCGGATCGAGTATAACAAAGCCTCCTCGTCGAGTATAAGAAAGTTCCTGGTCGAGTATAACAAAGTCCCTGATCGAGTACAACAAAGCCCCATGATCGAGTATAACCAATTCCCCGACTCGAGTATATCAAAGGCCCTTGGTCGAAAATAACAAAGTCCCTCATCGAGTAAAACAAAGTCCCCTGATCGAGTATAACAAAGTCCCAAGATCGAGTAAATCAAAGCCCCCTGATCGAGTATAACAAAGTCCGCTGATCGAGTTTAACAAAGTCAAAAGATCGAGTTTAACAAAGTCCCAAGATCGAGTATAACAAAGTCCCCTCATCAAGAATAACAAAGTCCCCTGATCGAGTATAGCAAAGGCCCCTGGTAGAGTATAACAAAGTCCCCTGATCGAGTATAACAAAGTCCCCTGATCGAGTATAACAAAGCCCCCTCATCGAGTATAAAAAAGTCGCCTAATAGAGTATAACTAAGTCCCATGATTGAGTATAACAAAGGACCCTAATGGAGTATAACAAAGTCCCAAGATCGAGTAAAACAAAGTCCTCTGATATATTAAAACAAAGTCCCCTCATCGAGTATAACAAAGTCCCCTAATGGAGTATAACAAAGTCTCAAGATCGTGTATAACAAAGTCCCATGATCGAGCATGAAAAAGTCCCCTGATCGAGTATAACAAAGTCCCCTGATCGAGTATAACAAAGTCCCTTCATCGAGTAAAACAAAGCCCCCCATAGAGTATAACAAAGTCCCCTGATCGAGTATAACAAAGTCCTCTGTTCGAGTGTAACAAAGTCCTCTGATCGAGTATAACAAAGCCACCTCGTTGAGTATAACAAAGTCCCCTGATCGAGTATAACAAAGTCCCCTAATCGATTATAATAAAGTCCCCTGATTGAGTATAATAAAGTCCCCTTATCGAGTATAACAAAGTCCCCTGATCGAGTATAACAAAGTCCCCTGATCGAGAATAACAAAGCCCCATCATCGAGCATAACAAAGTCCCCTGATCGATTTTAACAAAGTCCCTTGATCCAATATAACAAAGGCCCCTAATGGAGTATAACAAAGGCCCCTCATCGAGTTTAACAATGTCCCAAGATCGAGTAAACAAAGTCCCCTCATCCAGTATAACAAAGGCCCTTTATCGAGTATAACAAAGTCCCCTGGTCGAGTATAACAAAGTCCCCTGATCAAGTATAACAAAGGACCCTATTGGAGTATAACAAAGTCCCAAGATCGAGTATAACAAAGTCTTCCGATCGAGTATTACTAAGTCCCCTGATGGAGTATAACAAAGTACCCTGATCGAGAATAACAAAGTCCCCTCATCGAGCATAACAAAGCCCCTGATCGAGTATAAGAAAGGCCCCTGAACGAATATAACAAAGTCCCTAGTTGAGTATATACAAAGTATCTTGATCGCGTATATCAAAACCCCGTGATCGAGTATAAGAAAGCCCCCTGATCGATTACAATAAAGTCCCCTGATCCAGTATAACAAAGGCCCCTAATGGAGTATAAGAAAGGCCCCTGATCCATTTTAACAAAGTCCCAAGATCGAGTGTAACATAGTCCCCTCATCGAGTATAACAAAGTCCCCTGATCGAGTATAACAAAGTCCCCTTACCGAGTATAATAAGCCCCGGATCGAGTATAACAAAGTCCCCTGATCGAGTATAACAAAGTCCCCTGATCGAACATAAGAAAGTCCCCTGATCCAGTATAACAAAGGCCCCTGACCGAATATAACAAAGTCTCTAGTTGAGAATATACAAAGTCCACTGATCGTGTATAACAAAGCCACCTGATCGAGTATAACAAAGTCCCCTGATCAAGTATAACAAACTCCCCTGATCGAATATACGAAAGTCCACTGATCCAGTATAACAAAGGCCCCTGACCGAATATAACAATGTCCCTAGTTGAGAATATACAAAGTCCCCTGATCGAGTATAACTAAGTCCCCTGATTGAGTATAACAAAGGACCCTAATGCAGTATAACAAAGTCCCAAGATCGAGTATAACAAAGTCCGCTGATCGAGAAAAATAAAGTCCCCTCATCGAGTATAACAAATTCCCCTGATCGAGTATAACAAAGTCCCCTGACCGAGTATAACTAAGTCCCCTGATCGAGTATAATAAAGGACCCTAATGGAGTATAACAAAGTCTCAAGATCGAGTATAACAAAGTCCCCTTACCGAGTATAATAAAGCCCCGGATCGAGTATAACAAAGTCCCCTGATCTAGTATAACAAAGTTCCCTGATCGAGTATAACAAACTCCCCTGGTCGAGTATATCAAAGTTCCCTGATCGAGTATAATAAAGGACCCTAATGGACTATAACAACGTCTCAAGATCGAGTATAACAAAGTCCCCTAATCGAGTATAACAAAGTCACCTGATCGGGTATAACTAAGTCCCTGATCGAGTTAAACAAAGCCCCCTCATCGAGTATAACAAAGTCCCCTGATCTAGTGTAACAAAGTCCTCTGATCGAGTCTAACAAAGTCCCCTAATCGAGTATAACCTATTCCCCGACTCGAGTATATCAAAGGCCCTTGGTCGAAAATAACAAAGTCCCTGATCAAGTAAAACAAAGTCCCCTGATCGAGTATAACAAAGTCCCAAGATCGAGTAAATCAAAGCCCACTGATCAAGTATAACAAAGTCCGGTGATCGAGTTTAACAAAGTCTCAAGATCGAGTTTAACAAAGTCCCAAGATCGAATAAATCAAAGCCCACTGATCAAGTATAACAAAGTCACTGATCGAGTATAACAAAGTCCCCTGATCGAGTATAACAAAGTCCCCTGATCGAGTAAAACAAAGCCCCTTCATCGAGTAAAACAAAGTCCCCTGATCGAGTATAACAAAGTCACCTGATCGAGTAAAACAAAGCCCCCTCATCGAGCATAACAACGTCCCCTGATCGAGTATAACCAAGTCCCCTGATCGAGTGTAACAAAGTCCTCTGATCGAGTATAACAAAGCCACCTCGTCGAGTATAACAAAGTCCCCTGATCGAGTATAACAAAGTCCCCTAATCGAGTATAATAAAGTCCCCTGATTGAGTATAATAAAGTCCCCAGATCGAGTATAACAAAGTCCCCGATCGAGTATAACAAAGTCCCTTGATCGTGAAAAACAAAGCCCTGATCGAGTATATAACAAAGTCCCTCATCGAGTATAACAAAGACTCCCCCTGATCGAGAATAACAAAGTACCCTCATCGATCATAACAAAGCCCCCTGATCGAATATAAGAAAGGCCCCTGAAGGAATATAACAAAGTCCCTAGTTGAGTATATACAAAGTCTCTTGATCGAGTATAACAAAGCCCCCTGATCGAGTATAACAAAGTCCCCTGATCGATTACAACAAAGTCCCCTGATCCAGTATAACAAAGGCCCCTAATGGAGTATAACAAAGGCCCCTGATCCAGTTTAACAAAGTCCCAATATCGAGTATAACATATTCCCATCATCGAGTATAACAAAGTCCCCTTACCGAGTATAATAAAGCCCCGCATCGAGTATAACAAAGTCCCCTAATCTAGTATAACAAAGTCCCTTGATCGAGTATAACAAAGTCCCCTGGTCGAGTATAACAAAGTCCCCTTATCGAGTATAATAAAGATCCGGATGGAGGCAACAAAGTTCCCTAATCGAGAGATAATAAAGGACCACGAATTATAAACAATGTCTCAAGATCGAGTATAACAGTCCCCCTAATCGAGTATAACAAAGTCCCCTGATCGAGAGCATTCGTCCCTGATCGAAAGTTAAACAAAGCCCTCATCGAGTATAACAAAGTCCCTTGATCGAGAAAACAAAGACTCTGATCGAGTATAACAAAGTCCCCTCATCGAGTATAACAAAGTCCCCTGGTCGAGTATAACAATGTCCCCTGATCGAGTATAACAAAGCACCCTCTTCGAGTATAACAAAGCCCCCTCATCGAGTATAACAAAGTCCTCTGAACGAGCATAACAAAGTCACCTAATCGAGTATAACAAAGCCCCCTCGACGAGTATAACAAAGTCCCCTGATCGAGTATAACAAAGTCCCCTGATCGAGTACAACAAAGTCCCCTGATCGAGTATAACAAAGTCCCTTGATCGAGTATAACCTATTCCCCGACTCGAGTATATCAAAGGCCCTTGGTCGAAAATAACAAAGTCCCTGATCAAGTAAAACAAAGTACCCTGATCGAGTATAACAAAGTCCCAAGATCGAGTAAATCAAAGCCCACTGATCAAGTATAACAAAGTCCGTGATCGAGTTTAACATAGTCTCAAGATCGAGTTTAACAAAGTCCCAAGATCGAGTAAATCAAAGCCCACTGATCAAGTATATCAAAGTCCCCTGATCGAGTATAACAAAGTCCCCTGATCGAGTAAAACAAAGCCCCCTCATCGAGTATAACAAAGTCCCATGATCGAGTATAACAAAGTCACCTGATCGAGTAAAACAAAGCCCCCTCATCGAGCATAACAACGTCCCCTGATCGAGTATAACAAAGTCCCCTGATCGAGTGTAACAAAGTCCTCTGATCGAGTATAACAATGCCACCTCGTCGAGTATAACAAAGTCCCCTAATCGAGTATAACAAAGTCCCCTATTCGAGTATAATAAACTCCCCTGATTGAGTATAATATAGTCCCCAGATCGAGTATAACAAAGTCCCCTGATCGAGTATAACAAAGTCCCTTGATCGAGAAAAACAAAGCCCCCTCATCGAGTATAACACAGTCCCCTCATCGAGTATAACAAAGTCCCCTGATCGAGTATAACAAAGTCCCCTGATCGAGTTTAACAAAGCCCCCAGATCGAGTATAAGAAAGGACCCTGACCGAATATAACAAAGTCCCTAGTTGAGTATATACAAAGTCTCCTGATCGAGTATAACAAACCCTATCAAACCTTGAACCCTGATCGATTATAATGAGCCCACATAGTCCAGTCTAACAAAAGGCCACAATTAAAATTATAACAAATCCCTGATCAAGTATACAAGGACCCTATTGGAGTATAACATAGTCCCAAGATCGAGTATAACAAAGTCTTCCGATCGAGTATAACTAAGTCCCCTGATGGAGTATAACAAAGTCCCCTGATCGAGAATAACAAAGTCCCCTCATCGAGCATAACAAAGCCCCCTGTTCGAGTATAAGAAAGGCCCCTGAACGAATATAACAAAGTCCCTAGTTGAGTATATACAAACTCTCTTGATCGAGTATAACAAAGCCCCCTGATCGAATATAACAAAGTCCTCTGATCGAGTAAAATAAAGTCCCCTGATCGAGTATAACAAAGTCCCCTGATCGAGTATAACCTATTCCCCAACTCGAGTATGTCAAAGGCCCTTGGTCAAAAATAACAAAGTCCCTGATCGAGTAACACAAAGTCCCCTGATCGAGTATAACAAAGTCCCAAGATCGAGTAAATCAAAGCCCCCTCATCGAGTATAACAAAGTCCGCTGATCGAGTTTAACAAAGAACCAAGATCGAGTTTAACAAAGTCCCAAGATCGAGTATAACAAAGTCCCCTCATCGAGAATAACAAAGTCCCCTCATCGAGTATAACAAAGGCCCCTGGTCGTGTAAAACAAAGTCCCCTGATCGAGTATAACAAAGTCCCCTGATCGAGTATAACAAAGTCTCCTGATCGAGCAAAACAAACACCCCTGATCCATTTTCTTGAAATTCTGAGTCAAATTAAAACCAAAAGCCCTCATCGCGAGTATAACAAGAGTCCCATGATCGAGTATAACCAAAGTCACCTGATCCGAGTAAACCGGCCTCATCAGGTATAGCGAAATTCTAGTCGACAACAAGATACTGATCCCGGGTGTAACAAAGTCCTCTGATCGAGTATAACAAAGCCACCTCGTCGAGTATAACAAAATCCCCTGATCGAGTATAACAAAGTCCCCTAATCGATTATAATAAAGTCCCCTGATTGAGTATAATAAAGTCCCCTAATCAAGTATAACAAAGTCCCCTGATCGAGTATAACAAAGTTCCTTGATCGAGAAAAACAATGCCCCCTGATCGAGTATAACAAAGTCCCCTGATCGAGTATAACAAAGTCCCCTGATCGAGTATAACAAAGTCCCCTGATCGAGTTTAACAAAGCCCCCTGATCGAGTATAAGAAAGGCCCCTAACCGAATATAACAAAGTCCCTAGTTGAGTATATACAAAGTCTCCCGATCGAGTATAACAAAGCCCCTGATCGAGCATAGCAAAGTCCCCTGATCGATTATAATAAAGTCCCTTAATCCAGTCTAACAAAGGCCCCTGGTCGAGTATAACAAAGTCCCCTGATCAAGTATACAAAGGACCCTATTGGAGTATAACATAGTCCCAAGATCGAGTATAACAAAGTCTTCCGATCGAGTATAACTAAGTCCCCTGATGGAGTATAACAAAGTCCCCTGATCGAGAATAACAAAGTCCCCTCATCGAGAATAACAAAGCCCCCTGTTCGAGTATAAGAAAGGCCCCTGAACGAATATAACAAAGTCCGTAGTTGAGTATATACAAACTCTCTTGATCGAGTATAACAAAGCCCCCTGATCGAATATAACAAAGTCCTCTGATCGAGTAAAATAAAGTCCCCTGATCGAGTATAACAAAGTCCCCTGATCGAGTATAACCTATTCCCCAACTCGAGTATGTCAAAGGCCCTTGGTCGAAAATAACAAAGTCCCTGATCGAGTAAAACAAAGTCCCCTGATCGAGTATAACAAAGTCCCAAGATCGAGTAAATCAAAGCCCCCTCATCGAGTATAACAAAGTCCGCTGATCGAGTTTAACAAAGAACCAAGATCGAGTTTAACAAAGTCCCAAGATCGAGTATAACAAAGTCCCCTCATCGAGAATAACAAAGTCCCCTGATCGAGTATAACAAAGGCCCCTGGTCGTGTATAACAAAGTCCCCTGATCGAGTATAACAAAGTCCCCTGATCGAGTATAACAAAGTCCCCTGATCGAGTAAAACAAACACCCCTGATCCAGTATAACAAAGTCCCCTGATCGAGTATAACAAAGCCCCCTCATCGAGTATAAAAAAGTCCCCTAATCGAGTATCACCAAGTCCCATAATCGAGTATAACAAAGTCCTCTGAATGATTAAAACAAAGTCCCTTGATCGATTATAACAAAGTCCCCTGATCGAGTATAACAAAGTCCCCTGACAGGGTATAACTAAGTCCCCTGATCGAGTATAATAAAGGACCCTAATGGAGTATAACAAAGTCTCAAGATCGGTATATAAGGTCCCCTGATCGAGTATGCCGACAAAGTCCCCTTCCGGTATAACGATCGGGTATAACAAAGTCCCTGATCGAGTATAACAAAGTCCCCTGATCGAGTATAACAAAGTCCCTTGATCGAAAAAAACAAAGCCCCCTGATCGAGTATAACAAAGTCCCTTGATCGAGTATAACAAAGTCCCCTAATCGAGTATAACAAAGTCCCCTGATCGAGTTTAACAAAGCCCCCTGATCGAGCATAACAAAGTCCCCTGATCGATTACAACAAAGTCCCCTGATCCAGTATAACAAAGGCCCCTAATGGAGTATAACAAAGGCCCCTGATCCAGTTTAACAAAGTCCCAAGATCGAGTATAACATAGTCCCCTCATCGAGTATAACAAAGTCCCCTGATCGAGTATAACAAAGTCCCCTTACCGAGTATAATAAAGCCCCGGATCGAGTATAACAAAGTCCCCTAATCTAGTATAACAAAGTCCCCTGATCGAGTATAACACAGTCCCCTAGTCAAGTATAACAAAGTCCCCTTATCGAGTATAATAAAGCCCCGGATCGAGTATAACAAAGTTCCCTGATCGAGTATAATAAAGGACCCTAATGAACTATAACAACGTCTCAAGATCGAGTATAACAAAGTCCCCTAATCGAGTAAAACAAAGACCCCTGGTCGAGTATAACAAAGTCCCCTGATCAAGTATAACAAAGAACCCCTATTGGAGTATAACAAAGTCCCAAGATCGAGTATAACATAGTCCCCTCATCGAGTATAACAAAGTCCCCTGATCGAGTATAACAAAGTCCCCTTACCGAGTATAATAAAGCCCCGGATCGAGTATAACCAAGTCCCCTGACCTAGTATAACAAAGTCCCCTAATCGAGTATAACAAAGTTCCCTGATCGAGTATAATAAAGGACCCTAATGGACTATAACAACGTCCCAAGATCGAGTATAACAAAGTCCCCTGATCTAGTGTGTCGCGATCCCACTACCCTTTATACTTGGGGAGTGAATCCTACCCCAAGTTATTAACAAATAAAGGAACAAATAGGGAACACGGCAATAATTATCCTCACCAAAACCCTACTCAACTAAATGTACTTGAAAAAATAAGAACAGTTGAAATAAGTGAATCACAAAAGGGAAGATAATTAATTAATTCAATTTATGTTCTAAAGGGAGTAATGACTAGCAAACATGAATTTAAGGGAATAAGTAAGTGTATAATAAAATAAGAGTGATGCCGGAAGGGCGAAAATATGCTGTAAGGAGTTAGACCAAACAAATATTACTTAACATTACTATATTACACAAGACATACGAAATATATATATACAACAATCACTACAAAATGATTATCCCTACCAAACAGGAGATACCTTACCACCAGGATCCCTTCCTAGGCCTAACTAAACGTGTCACTAATACCTGATACCCCTAGGGCATTGCAGAAGTCTGGTTAAAGCACTAGACAAGGGTCAAGGCTAGAGAACGAATGGACACGTCTAACCTATGCCACGGTTTTTTCGCTACTGGCGAAGCGTGGGCACGCCGAGGAGCGCGCCTCATATCACATGATCCAGGACATTTGCTGGATATTTTATATAATTAATTAATACTACTCTTGAGTTGACTTAACAGAGTAAGACAATGATGCATATTAATAACATACATAAATATACAATTAACCTAAGTAACTAAGAACAATAATAATATAATAAGTACAATTAACAATTTATTAATAGCTTGTATGAAATGTAGGCGTGAACATATACCTCACGCTATGCGAGTTCCCGAGCGCTCAGGCACGTGACAAGTGTAACAAAGTCCTATGATCGAGTCTAACAAAGTCCCCTAATCGAGTATAACTAAGTCCCCTCATTGAGTTTAACAAAGGACCCTAATGGAGTATAACAAAGTCCCAAGATCGAGTATAACAAAGTCTTCTGATCGAGTATATGAAAGTCCCCTGATCGAGTATAACAAAGTCCCCTAATCGAGTATAACAAAGTCCCTTGATCGAGTATAACTAAGTCCCCTGATTGAGTTTAACAAAGGACCATAATGGAGTAAAACAAAGTCCCAAGATCGAGTATAACAAAGTCCCCTCATCGAGTATAACAAAGTTCCCTGATCGAGTATAACAAAGTTCCATGATCGAGTAAAACAAACACCCCTGATCGAGTATAACAAAGTCCTTGATCGAGTATAAAAAAAGCCCCCTAATCGAGTATAACAAAGTCCCTTCATCGAGCATAACAAAGTCCCCTTATCGAGTATAACAAAAGCCCCCTGATCGAGTATAACAAAGGCCCCTGGTCGAGTATAACAAAGTCCCCTCATCGAGTATAACAAAGTCCCCTGATCGAGTATACAAAGTCCCCTGATCGAGTAAGACAAAGTCCCCTGATAGAGTATAGCTAAGTCCCCTGATTGAGTAAAACAAAGGACCCTAATGGAGTATAACAAAGTCCCAAGATCGAGTATAACAAAGTCCTCTGACCGAGTAAAACAAAGTCCCCTGATCGAGTATAACGAAGTCCCCTGATCGAGAATAACAAAGTCGCCTGATCGAGTATAACAAAGTCCCCTGATCGAGTATAACTAAGTCCCCTAATCGAGTATAATAAAGGACCCTAATGGAGTATAACAAAGTCTCAAGAACGAGTATAACAAAGTCCCCTGATCGACTGTAACAAAGTTCCCTGATCGAGTATAACAAAGTCCCCAGATCGAGGATAACAAAGTCCCCTGATCGAGTAAAACAAAGCCCCCTCATCGAGTAAAACAAAGTCCCCTCATCGAGTATAACAAAGTCCCCTGATCTAGTGTAACAAAGTCCTCTGATCGAGTATAACAAAGTCCCCTGATCGAGTAAAACAAAGTCCCCTGATCGAGTATAACAAAGTCCCCTGATCGAGTATAACAAAGCCCCCTAATCGAGTATAAAAAAGTCCCCTGATCGAGTATAAGTAAGTCCCCTGATTGAGTATAACAAAGGACCCTAATGCATTATAACAAAGTAACAATATCGAGTATAACAAAGTCCTCTGATCGAGTAAAACAAAGTCCCCTGATCGAGTATAACGAAGTCCTCTTGTAATGAGACAAAACTCACAAGAAGAAGATTACATATAGGTAGAATATTGATAGTATAAGAGTATAAAGAGAGGAAGACTTTGGTAGCGTGGCCGTGATAGTTATTTACTCTTATCGTACACTGGTCGTGTCTTACACGTCAATACACATCTATCACGTTCTTAAAGGCGACTTCTTAAACACTGCTTCGTTACAACTCTTTATTAATCACGAACATGACATGGACACATTAATAACACCTTCTATTGAAGTTACTAGGACATTATATTTACGTTACTAGGACATCATATTACGTTACTAGACACTCTGATTCTCGGACACGAACATGAAATGAATACACTTCCCACGTAGGTAACTCATCCCATGGAAAGCTCTGACAAACACTCACGTGACCTAGGGAAGGCCTAGCAGGGAGACTGCTTAGCTGGAACACTGGTGTCGGGAGGGCGACTGCTTAGCTGGGACACTGGTATCGGGAGGGCGACTGCTTAGCGGGGACACTGGTGTCGGGTGGGCGACTGCTTAGCTGGGACACCGGAGGGAAGTCTCGGTCCTGACCGGAGGCGACTTGCCTCCGGCCTCTGACTTCGGCTCGAGCAGGCCTGGTGGTGTAGTAGCTGGCCACCTTGTTACAAGACAACTCTCTCTCTGCGAATCCCGAGGGAGGACCAGGACGTCCTATATATTGGGATGCGAGCCGTCAGGTTCAGCTGGCCTGGGGGGCGGCGAAGGGTCTCCTTACATTTGACCCCGCAAATGTGCGGTCAGGCCTGGACCTTTTCAGAACTATCTGGGAAAGTCATCAGGCGGGGCCGTGTGTATATTGGGAGAGCAACCGTGAGAGTTCCCCTACACTTGACTTCCCAAACGTCGGGTCAGACTGGAGTTTCTGAGATGTAAGGAGAAGTCGTCAGGTGGGGCCGTGTAACACGAGAGGCCCTGGTTGGTTTGTGGCCCCTTGAGTTGGGCTCCAGGGGTTACAAGTGACCTGGCTAATTGTGAGGTCAGGTCCGGCCTTTGTTCAGAGAGTAGGTTATTGTATATCGGAAGAGGGTCAGCTGGTGCCTTCTTACATGTTTTGTTGGGGCCACATGTCACATGGGAGGGGAGCTAGGCTGATTTACCCTCCTTGGTCAACCGCAGAGTTACCCTATACTTTTGCCCTCGGCTAATGTCCGGTCAGACTGGAGTTTCTGAGATGTAAGCTGTGGTCTGACAACCCCTCACTACACCTCCCGCCAAGACCAAAGCTTACATGCTCAGAGAACTGATGACACATTTAAAGTAGACAGTAACATCATGTGCAGTATCTAATATAGTCCCTGAGGCGATAATGCATCCTTACATATATAATTTATAACATTAGAGATGTATGTTTTTCTACTGGCATAGTTTGATCTGACAAAGCTTACTATACCTCCCGCCAAGATTAAAGCTTCTATGACAGGAGAAAAAAAATAAAATACATACACAGTAAGTGAACATAGAGTGATCTAAAGATCCTTCATAGTGTCCGAGGCAAACTTGCAACTCACATTCTACAAACAAAATCAGGTGTTACATTGCCAAACCAGGCCGTGTCAAAATAATAATTCATCTCAGTCAGTAAATGGCTACAACATTGTGTTTGGTAATACAAAACATTGCTCAAATGAACTCATAGAAAAAGTGACTAATCTTTAAAAAAAACATTCTTTGTAGTACATGTTAACAAAAATCAGAGAATGAAATACTTCATACAAAATGCTCCTGCTTAACATGTTAGGGTGTTATATCTTTTTATTACACATCAGCAACATCAACAACATCAGTACATTTGTTGGGTTCAGCATGGCTCAAGTCCTCCATCCAGCTGGTATCTGAAAATAAGGAATGCTGGCAGCACAACAACGGTAGTCGATTGGTCCTTTTGATTATCCACCTTGTCATCGTCGACTTTCTTCTGATGTCAGCACAGCGTCTCTTCTGTCTTCACATAGCACGTTTTTCTTTCTTCAATACCGCACTTTGTAGGTCGTGTCACCACATCTGACTTCTTCTCACTTCCTCCTGGTTTCTATAATATTCCAGATGATTTTTCTGTTCACCTGCGCTTCCTCTACGTTTAGAGCATTTTCATATTCCAGATGATTTTTCTGTTCACCTGCGTTTCTTTATACATCTTCATTTTCCGTCATATTCCAGATGAATTTTTCTGCTCCATCTGTATTCCTTTATACATCTTCGTTTTCAACATATTCCAGACGATTTTCTGTTCATCTGCCGTCGGCCCTCTCCGGCTGGGATGAAAGCCGGTCCACTGTTTGGGCTGTCGTCTCCTTAGATGACTCGTAAGGCAGGTTCCGCGGACCAGGCCTCGCCCTCCGTACGTGAGTGTCGGCGAGACCAAAGACCGTCCTGTCTTACACCTTCCACAGTGGTGAATCCCTCCCTGGCTGGGCTCACCAGGGTTCGTTGTGTGGCACTTCATTCCACACTCCTTAACTTCCTAGTAGAAAAATATAAACTCTTCTTAATCCTAGACCAGGTAGGACTTGAAAGAAGTGGGGTGGTGCGTGGCGGGTGTGGTGCTGCATTCCTCACGCTGCTTCTTCTCTTCGTATATGTGCTGTGGTCGGATTCCGGCTAGCCATGGGGCGGTACTGTGTGTGATATTTGCCAGAGAAACAATCCTAAAGGGATGATGGATTAGTTGGAAGTGCATTCGCAAAAAAAAACAAATATTTACTTTATAAGTTACGTCAATGTTTGGTAACTATTATTTCCGTCACGACAATTTTCTCATTAGGCTGGGTCGGGGAGTGAAGCTCTGCTCACTACATTGAATATTATTTATCACTACGCGTCAAAGAGTACATTACAAATCATACTAGCATAAAACCACTCTGAGTGAAGCTCTGTAATTATCGCAATATTAA
This sequence comes from Homarus americanus, assembly GCF_018991925.1. Classification (NCBI taxonomy): domain Eukaryota; kingdom Metazoa; phylum Arthropoda; class Malacostraca; order Decapoda; family Nephropidae; genus Homarus; species Homarus americanus. The sequence continues at coordinate 41,002 of NW_024736540.1, forward strand.
GTAACACTAACCACCAATTTCGAAGCATAACTCACAGGACAAAACATTGGTCACACGGGCGGGTGGGGCGGGAAACATTCGGCCATGATGCGCGCGTGACCTAGGGAAGGCCTGAGGTGTTGAGTGGCGTAACCGGGACGGGGCGCGGGACGGGGCGCGGGGCGGGGCGCGGGGCGGGGCAGGGCGGGGCGGAGCGGAGCGGGGTAGGGCAGGGCAGGGCGGAGCGAGGCGGGAACGGATGGGTACGGAGGGTGAGGTGAGGGTTAGGACAGGGAGGAGGATGTAGGTTAAAAGACATGTTAAGTTATAATAGTTAGTACAGACACCGCTTCTATCGCTAAAACACAATGGGTACATTTAACACTGACCGACAATTAAAATGCACTTGGGATACTGAGAACTTCACAGAACGCGGGGAACACTGAGAAATTATATTAAGCACTGAACATATTTCTAGAAAAAAAAATTCGCGCATACCACGACGAGAGACATTTACTTGAGCTGTAACGGTGACACACTAGGCCACTTTTCACGCTACGACACAGGAATTACTTATTACACAATTGTAGACAATACTTAGACTGAAACAAATGAAGGATGAAACGAGCCAGGTGTTATGGCTAACCGAGGGAAGGCGTGAGTTTACGTTAAGTTCGCTGCTACCATTATAATAACTAAGCGAGGAAGGCGTGAATTAACGTATATAGTTCGCTGTCACCATTAACAAGGGACAATGAGGGCGTGAGTTACATATAGTACGCTGCCGCCAATATAATGAAACTATATCTTGCATGAACTCCTTATCACGCACTTTCGAACAATGCTCAAACAACGAGTCAGGTGTTATGGCTAAAATGAGGGAGGGCATGGGTTTACGTTAAGTACACTGTTACCAATAACAAGGGACAAGGGAAGCGTGAATTACGTATAGTTCGCTGTCACCTATAACAAGGGACAAGGAAGGCGTGGGTTACACATAGTACGCTGCCGCCATTGTAATGCTACAATATATTCACAAGAAGAAGATTACATATAGGTAGAATATTGATAGTATAAGAGTATAAAGAGAGGAAGACTTTGGTAGCGTGGCCGTGATAGTTATTTGGTCTTATCGTACACTGGTCGTGTCTTACACGTCAATACACATCTATTACGTTCTTAAAGGCGACTTCTTAAACACTGCTTCGTTACAACTCTTTATTAATTACGAACATGACATGGACACATTAATAACACCTTCTATTGAAGTTACTAGGACATTATATTTACGTTACTAGGACATCATATTACGTTACTAGACACTCTGATTCTCGGACACGAACATGAAATGAATACACTTCCCACGTAGGTAACTCATCCCATGGAACGCTCTGACAAACACTCACGTGACCTAGGGAAGGCCTAGCAGGGAGACTGCTTAGCTGGAACACTGGTGTCGGGAG
>NW_024736541.1:0-7416 GCF_018991925.1 Homarus americanus
TATTTATTACTAAAAAGGTAAATATTCTGGTTTTCCCACACATCTGGTAGGGAGGGTTGGTGGGGGGAGAGAGGGACCGACCGACCATCTGGCACGGTGTGAAGAATATATATTTTTTTTTATATTAACTGAAGATATTTGTTTTAGCTCATAAAATTCATACAAATTAGCCAGCCAGAATATAATTTACATTGCTGGAATTCTTACAATTTGATGATCATTTTGAATATAAACATCATAGATTTTGCATTAGACATACAAATTTTAGATATAATGTTTACTCTGAGTAAATATGTTATCTTTTGTGCAAAATATATGACATTTATATTCAAAATATTCCTGGTCTTACAAGGAATCCAGCAATGTCAATTATATTATCCTAACTTTAGTTTGAGGTATTATTTATTAAAATCTAGTGGTTTTCCCCCCAAAATTTCTCAGAGAGGGAAGAGCCAGCAGTGAAGTGTGAAAAGAGGGGGAGGGAGTTGAATCCATTATTTGAATGGACATTAACTTGGCGACTGTATTTCTCTATTTCTCAAGTATTAATTGTGTGCATGTACCATCATAAAATTAAGATGTTATTTTTACTAGAACATAGGTATTGTGTCGGAAAAAGTAGAGCTTGGGGGTCGGGCCAGTCTCTATTGGAATTAATCCCATATGTTCTGTTGTTCACTTAACGCGGTACCCTGTGGGTTCAATTGACCGCGTAAAGCGGGGTACGACTGTGTATATATATATATATATATATATATATATATATATATATATATATATATATATATATATATATATATATATATATATATATATATGTGTGTGCAAGTAATCACTGTAGGTGCGCGTGATCTAGGTATATGCTGATAACCACAAGGAAAGAAGAAAACACGAAGTTCCCAAGCGCTTTCGTGTAATTCACATCTTCAGGGGTGAGTACAGACTAGAGAGAGAAATACAAACCAAGGTGTATATATATACAGAGGAGGGTGAGACCAGGTTCACAATGGTCAGGTATTAGGTAATGACCCTAATAATCTTTAAATAGCACACAACGGTTGGTGGTCAGGTCAGATGGTCAGGTGATCCGGCCTTCTCACCTGGTCACAAATCTTCTTAATTACAAAATTGTCCAGCTTGTACATGCCGTTACTCAAATTCATGTTGAATGCTTCTGTATGTTTAATAAGACTAGATTCTATGATGTTCCTACTATCAATTGAATTACATGGTAATATTGAGGAGGCATTATCCCAGTCAATGCAATGCTTGTTATCCCTCAAATGAACAAACAGAGCATTGGATTCCTGGCCTGTCCTAACACTGCATTTGTGTTGTTTAATTCTAGTTGCAAGATCTTTTCCTGTCTGGCCTAAGTAAAACATATTACATTCCTTGCAAGGAACTTTATAAATGCAACCAATTGTGTTGTTGGGGGAGTTCTTGATTAACATTTGTTTAACAGTGCATGAGTTTTTAAATGCCACATTGACGTTCCAGGTTTTTAGTTGTGAAGGAATGTGTGAGACATTTTTGTGAAATGGTAATATTAAGATATTCTTATGGTCATGGGTGGGCTTGGGATCAGTTCTATAAAGTTTTCTTAGTAATGTTTAGGCATTTGTCTATGAAAGATCTAGGGTATTTAAGGTTTGAGCCAATATTATATATATATTTGTATTTCTCATCGATGAATTCCGGACTGCAAATTCTCAAGGCACGTAAAAACATTGTTGAAAATACTGACTGTTTGACTTTATTATGGTGGGCAGAATAATAATGAATGTATGAACACACATTAGTTGGTTTTCTATAAATACTGAACTTAAAAGTGTTACCTATTCTGTGTATCAGACAGTCTAGGAATGGCAATTTACAGTCTTGCTCTAATTCCACAGTGAATTTGATCGAGGGGGCTAAGTTGTTAAGTTGTGGCAGGAAAGCTTTTAGGTCCTCATTACATGGCCAGAGACATAATACATCATCAACATATCTAAACCAGACTGCTGAGGATGGTAAAATATTACTGAAATAGTTTCTTTTCAAAGAATTCCATATATAGGTTGCTTAATACAGGTGAGAGTGGATTACCCATTGCCATACCAAATTTTTGAGCATAATATTCTCCATTGAATTCGAATTTGCAATCCTTAATACATAGTTTGATGAGTTCGATGAAGTCGTCTTTCGAGACGGGCAGTGAAATGTCATCCAGGGAATCTATGAGGAACTCTAGTAAATCATCAACTGGGACCTTTGTAAAGAGTGATGTTACATCAAAACTGACCAGTTTAAAATCATAATTAATGTGTAAGTTATTGAGTTTATCAACCAGATCCATATTATTCTTGATATTGGAGTTAGAAATGTTGCCAACTAGGGGATTTAGTAAAGAAACTAACCATTTAGATAGTTTATAAGGGATTGACCCAACTGAGCTAATGATGGGTCTTGCTGGGTTATTGGGCTTGTGGGTCTTGATTACATGTATGGCAGTGGAGGGGACATTGAAGTAAGATGTTTAATGAGAGTAGCTTTGCCTCTCAATAGGGACTTAAATTTTTTGTTGAACTGGGTGTTGACAGTGTTGAGAGGATTATTTATGAGTTTAGAATATGTTGTAGTATCACATGACCTTTTATGTGATGCCGTTACTCAAATTCATGTTGAATGCTTCTGTATGTTTAATAAGACTAGATTCTATGATGTTCCTACTATCAATTGAATTACAAGGTAATATTGAGGAGGCATTATCCCAGTCAATGCAATGCTTGTTATTCCTCAAATGAACAAACAGAGCATTGGATTCCTGGCCTGTCCTAACACTGTATTTGTGTTGTTTAATTCTAGTTGCAAGATCTTTTCCTGTCTGGCCTAAGTAAAACATATTACATTCCTTGCAAGGAACTTTATAAATGCAACCAATTGTGTTGTTGGGGGAGTTCTTGATTAACATTTGTTTAACAGTGCATGAGTTTTTAAATGCCACATTGACGTTCCAGGTTTTTAGTTGTGAAGGAATGTGTGAGAAATTTTTGTGAAATGGTAATATTAAGATATTCTTATGGTCATGGGTGGGCTTGGGATCAGTTCTATAAAAAGATTTCTTAGTAATGTTCAGGCATTTGTCTATGAAAGATCTAGGGTAATTAAGGTTTGAGCCAATATTATAGATATATTTATATTCCTCATCAATAAATTCCGGGCTGCAAATTCTCAAAGCACGTAAAAACCTTGTTGAAAATACTGACTGTTTGACTCTATTTTGGTGGGCAGAATAATAATGAATGTATGAACACACATTCATTATTATATATTCATTATGTATATATGTATATATATGTATATATGTATATATGTATGTATATATGTATATATGCTAGGATACAGTAGCAGCTGGTGACGCCCCCCCTGGGCAGCTCGTTTGGTTGCTAGGATACTGTCGCATTGGAATGCGGATGTAGTTTGTAGGGAGAGATCCACTACAAGTCCGCCAATACACTAATCAGTTCTAGGGCTTAAATTCCTTACTGTTTTAGTAAATACAGGTTGTACCTCTCTAGTCCGGCAACCTCGGGACCTGACCGGTGCAGGACCATGGAAATTGCCGGACCATGGAAATTCACCCTTTTCCTGGATAGATAGTGACTTGTGCTTATGCCTGGAAGCACTAGCACCACTTTCTCTGTGTCATGGTCTCTTTGAAGACATATTGAAGGGTTAAATGTCGTATAGTAGCTTCTCAAATTTTGCGAGTTTTTAATTCTTAACGTATTTTATTGGAACACACCAAAAAATAAATAAATAAAAATTTTGACGGCGGAAACTTGAATTTCAACGGGTTTGAACGGCCCGCCAACGTGCAGACGATCTTGTAAACAGCGTCATTTCTCTTATGTACAAAAGATTCATTATTGTTTATTACTGAATGTCTTTTTTATTGAATTAATGTTTATGTGTGCAAAATGAGCAATACAATTCATTAATAATACGTAGAATATTAAAACACACGAGGAACTGACACAGCATTGTTTTCGTTGATTACAAAACCAGTGACTGACTGGTTCTACATACAAAACTGAAGAAAATAAGACCTTCGTTGTAGCTGTAGTAAAATTAATATGATTGTTTTAAGTAATGTTATTTAATGTTAATAAATGGAACAATAGAAGTAGCTAACGATAATGGTAAAGAAAAAGAGAGATCGCATATGTAAGTGCGCATGCGCACACGTGAAAACATATCGTCATTACTTTACATAAGAATATGAAAGCAACACTTATTTACTGTTCATATATATTTTAATTAATGTTTCTGAATTTGTTTTTATTGAATTAATGTACGTGTGTGCAAAATTAACAATACAATTTATTAATAATACGTGGAATATTAGAGGAGACGAGACGGCTGCCGGCATTGTTTATGTTAAAGCTTACGAAACCAGTGACTGATTGGTTCTACATATAAAACTGAAGAAAATAAGACCCTGAGTTTAGCTGTAGTAAAATTAATGTAAAAAATGAATATGGTTGCTTGAAGTACCTGTAATGTTATTTAATGTTAATAAATGGAACAATATAAGTAGCTAACCATTAATGGTAAAAAAAAAAAGTGAGACTGCTCGTATGTAAGTGCGCACATGTGAAAATATATCGTCATTATTCTACATAAGAATATGAAAGCAACACTTATTTACTGCTCATATATATTGAAGGGTTAAATGTTGTACTCTGTATAGACAAGCAGAGAGAGAGAGAGAGAGAGAGAGAGCAGCCGAACTGCGGGATGTTAACAAACCTTAATTTCCCGCGGCTTTATTTTTTTTTTTAAGGGGATTAGCCCACCCGGGAATAGGTCACTGACCCACATTAGGGCCTGAGGGGCAAAAATTTAATACTCCTGTAATAATAATAATAATTCAGATAAGTAAAAAAAACAAAACAAAAAAAACTGCCTATCTACCTATTGGACAAACTAGAATCGTTCCGGACCACGGGAGTTTCCGGACCACAGAATGCCGGACTAGAGAGGTACAACCTGTATATATCAAGAAGTTTATACTATTCAATAATTTTAAAAGTTTATTATTAAATTTTTTAGTCATTTTAACAATTATTGAACATAATTGAAGGTAAAGTGACTAGTTTAATGCGCGGCATCCAGCCTCTTAACACAGCAAACAGGCGTTAGTCTCTCTCTGTTTTCACTGGAGGTAACATCTTGCTTGAGACTCTCTTCAACTAAATGCTTTTTTTCTGTGTTTCCAAGCAAATTATTGGTCATTTTGAAATTTATTTTACATATTGACAAAATATAGTGCAGTGCAGTGTTATTTTAAAGAAAATATTCTTTATTTACAACAAGTTTAACTTTGAAAAGCACGTGTTGACATTGTTTGAATCCAGCATGGGGCCTAAGAGATCAAGAAAAGCGATTTCAATCCAAACCAAGCAGGAAATCATAAAAAAACATGAACAATTCATTAGAACAAATGCGCTATGCAAAGAATATGGCATGTCGACATCAACTGTGTCGACAATTCTTGCACAGAAAGACAAATTTAAAGAAGTGAAAGTGAGAGACAAATCTACCAGAGTGTTTAAAAGTAGATCCCTAATTGCAGAAACTGAGAGGTTACTTCTCATCTGGATTAGGGAAAAACAGATGAAAGGTGATTCAGTTTCTACTGAATTCATTTGTGAAAGAGCCAGGGAGATTTACGAACATTTAAAGACAGATCAACCTGGTTCTTCAGGCACAGAATTTGAAGATTTTCAGGCCAGCAAAGGCTGGTTCGAAAAATTTAAGAAAAGAAGTGACATTTTCAGTGTTGTTAGGCATGGTGAAGCTGCTAGTGCTGATAAGGAAGGGGCACCAAAGTTTTTAGATGAATTTAAAAAACTGATGGAATTTATTGGAAGTCCAACCGTAAGGCATGGGTGACAAGACAGCTCTTTAATGAATGGGCTGTTGATGTGTTTTGCCCTTCTGTCAAGAGCTACCTAACCACCAATAAACTCCCTTTAAAGGCTCTTCTCATGGATAATGCTCCTGGTCATGACCCTGAACTTGCCAGAACTTTGGAGTATCAATTTGACTTTGTGAAAGTGTTGTTTTTGCCTCCCAACACTACATCAATCATACAGCCAATGGACCAGAATGTGATCAGCAACTTCAAGAAGTTGTACATGAAGAAAATGTTTAGGAGGTGTCATCAGGCAACTTCCACTGATCCTGAACTAACACTGGCACAGTTCTGGAAGACACAATTCAACATCCTGGAGGCTGTATAATTTATTGTGTCATCATGGCAAAAAGTCTCCACTAGATCCCTCAATTCTTCATGGAAAGTAGTGGTGGGAGGGTGTACTGCCCGCCCCACTCAGACGCACACCTCCCACAGTACACTGTAAAGACTGGTAAGCACCCTGCCTCGCTTATGGTTTGGGCTTCTTTTACGTATTATGGCGTTGGTGAACTAGTAATCCTCCCTAAGAACCAGATGATGAATCAGTACAACTATCTTGAACTGCTCAGTGATTTCTTACCTGAATCATTTGATAAAGCTAAGGCAAGCCTTTTCATGCAGGACGGTGCCCCATGCCACACTGCTAAAAGTGTCATATATATATATATATATATATATATATATATATATATATATATATATATATATATATATATATATATATATATATATATATATATATATATATATATATATATATATATATATATATATACAGTGACCCCTCGTTTAACGAACAGCTCGGTTAACGTAATTTCGATTAACGAACTGCCTTCCATCTTCAATTCGGTTAACGAAAAAAAATTCGCTTAACGAACTTCTTACGAACCGACCTCAACATGTTTTCGCTTGCACTGACAGGGCAACCAGCTTTAGTATCAGTCAGCCAATACATTAATCGGTTCTAGGGCTTAAATTTCTTACTATTTTTGTAAATATCAAGAAGTTTATACTATTCAATAATTTTAAAAGTTTAATATTCAATTTTTTTGTCATTTTAACAATTATTGAACAAAATTGAAGGTAAAGTGACTAGTTTAATGCGCGGCATCCAGCCTCTTAACACAGCAAACAGGCGTCAGTCTCTCTCTGTTTTCACTGGAGGTAACATCTTGCTTGAGACTCTCTTCAACTAAACGCTTTTTTGCTGTGTTTCCAAGCAAATTATTGGTCATTTTGAAATATATTTTATATATTGACAATATATAATGCAGTGCAGCGTTGATTTAAAGAAAATAATCTTGAATTAAACCAGAGAGCTAAAATTTTATGGGTGAAATGGCACCATGGGGTGACTTCTCTTCCACCCCAATGCCTTCTCTTCTTCTTTCTCCTCCACCCCCATTCTAAATCCCATCATCATCATCATCATCCAGGAGCCTTCTACA
>NW_024736542.1:0-7384 GCF_018991925.1 Homarus americanus
CAGGTACTCCACTGGCATTCCCTGGTACACCTCCTGACACTCCCAGGTACACCACGCTGACACTGGTGCACCTCCGACACTCCCGAACACCTCCGACACTCCCAGATTACTTCTCCACACTCCCAGTTGCGCCTCCCGACACTCAGGATCACCTCTGACACACCTAGGTACACCTCCGACATTCTCAGGTACACCGCTGACACTCCGAGGTACCTCTGACACTACTAGGTACACCTCTGACACTCCCGAGGTACCCTTCCTGACACTCCCAGGTACCTCTGACACTCCCAGGTACTCCACTGACATTCCGTGGTACACCTTTGACACTCCCAGGTACACCGCTGAAACTGCCAGGTACACCTCCGACACTCCAGGAACACCTCCGACGCTCCCAGGTACACTTCTCATACTCCCAGTACCTCCGACACTCCCAGGTACACCTCTGACACTCCCAAATGCACCTCCTGACACTCAGGGTACACCTCTGACGCACTCCCAGGTACACCACCCCAAGCCTCCCAGGTACCTCCCACAACCTCCCCAGGTATGCCTCTGACACTCAAGGTACACCTCGGCACTCAGGTACACCTCTGACATTCCAGGGTACACCTCCCCAACCTCCAGGATCACCTCCTGACACTCCCAGGTACACCTCTGGCCACTGCCAGTGCTCCACTGACATTCCTGGTACACCTCTGGCACTCCCAGGTACGTCCGGCCTCCCAGATACACCTCCTGACACTCCTGGTACACCCTGACTTTCCCAGGTACACCTGTGACACTCCCAGGCCACCCCAGACACTCCCAGGTACACACTTCTCCACACTCCTAGGTACACCTCTGACACTTCTGGGTACTCCTCTGTCACTCCCTGATGCACCTCTAACACTCAGGTACACCGCTTACACTCCAGGTACACCGCCCAAGCACTGCCAGTACACCTCCAGACACTGCCAGGTACCTCACACACTGCCAGGTACACCTCAGACAATCCCAGGTACCTCAGACACTCCAAGGTGCACCCCTCTGACACTCAAAGTGCACCTCCCCCAACCTCCCAGGTACTCACTGACACTCCCAGGTCACACCTCCCAGCCTCCCAAGGTACACCTTTGACCTCCCAGCTACATCACCCCAGAAGCATTCCGTGGTACACCTCTGACACTCCAGGTACACATGGCTTGCTGCCAGGTACACCTCCAGCTTACTCCAGGAACACCTCTCGCTCAGTGCCACTTCTCCACACTCCCCAGGTACACCTCCGACACTCCCAGGTAAACCTCCTGAGCCTCCAGGTACCACTGACCTCCAGGAGTGCACCTCTGACACTCCCAGGTACACCTCCTGACCTCCCAGGTACACCTCTGGCCTCCCCAGGTATACCTCCTGAGCACTCCCAGGTACACCTCCTGACACTGCCAGGTACTCCACACTGGCATTCCATGGTACACCTCTGACACTCCCAGGTACACGTCCGACACTCCCAGAATACCTCTGACACTCCCAGGTACAGCTCTGACACTCCCCAGGTACACCTCTGACACTCCCAGGAGTGCTCCACTAACACTCCTGGTACACCTCCGGCCTCCCAGGTACACCTCTGACCTCAGGTACACCTCCGACACTCAAGGTACACCTCTGGCTTCCCAGGTACACCCCAGGCACTCCCAGTACACTTCTCCCACACTCCCAGGTACACCTCCGACACTCCCAAGTACACCTTTGACACTCGCAGGTACTCCACCCCAGCATTCCCTAGTACACCTCTGACCTCCTAGGTACACGCTGACACTGCCAGGTACACCTCCGGCCTCCACAATTTCCACCTCCCGACTTGCTCCCAGATACACACTTCTCACACTCCCCAGGTACACCTCCGACACTCCCAGGTACCTCTGACACTCCCTGGTTCTCCGTGACACTCCCAGGTACCTCTGACCTCCCAGGTACACAGCTGACACTCCCAGGTACACCCCCAGACACTCCCAGGTCACACCTTTGACCTCAGGTGCACCTCCTGACACTCCCAGGTACACCTCCTGACACTCCCAGATAATCACTGACATTCCCAGGTACACCTCTGACACTCCTCCCTCACCAGGTACACCTCCAACATTCCCAGAGTACCCACCTCTGTGCTCCCAAGGTACCTCTGACACTCCCAGGTACACCTCTGACACTCCCAGGTACCGCCTCTGACACTCCCAAGTACCTCTGAGCACTCCCAGGTACTCCACTGACATTCGGTTGTACACCTCGGCTTTCCCGTTACACCGCTGACACTGCCAGGTACACCTCCGACACTCCCAGGGAACACCTTCGACACGCCCAGGTACACTTCTCACCTCCCAGGTGCCTCTGACACTCTCAGGTACACCTCCGACCTCCAAGGTACACCTCAAGCCTCCCAGGTGCACCAGACACTCCCAGGTACTTACTTCTCCACACACTCCCAGGTACACCTCCGACTTGCTCCCAAAGTACACCTTTGACACTCACTTAGTGCTCCGCAGCATTCCCTGGTACACCTCTGGCACCCCTAGGTACACCACTGGCTTGCCTGCCAGGTACACCTCCGACACTCCCCCGAACACCTCCGACACTCCCAGATACCTTCTCACACTCCAGGTACACCTCCGACACTCCCAGTGCACTCTGACCTCCAGGTACACCGCTGACACTCCCAGGTACACCTCTGACACTCCCAGGTACACCTCTGACACTTGGTACCTCTGACCTCCCAGGTATACCTCCTGACCTCCCAGGTACCTCTGACACTGCCAGGTGCTCACTGACCCAGGTACACCTCCTGACACTCCCAGGTACGTCCGACACTCCCAGGTACACCTCTGACACTCCCTGGTACACCCGACTCTCCCAGGTACACCTCTGACACTCCAGGTACACCCCAGACACTCCCAGGTACACTTCTCCACCTCCTAATGTACCTCTGACACTTCTAGGTACTCCTCTGTCACTCCTAGTTACACCTCTAACACTCCCAGTACCCACACTCCCAGGTACACCCCTGACACTGCCAGGTACACCTCCAGACACTCCCAGGTACACCTCACACACTGCCAGGTACACCTCAGACACTCCCAGGTACCCTCAGACACTCCCAGGTGCACCTCTGACACTCAAGTGCACCTCTGACACTCCAGGTACTCCACTGACCTCCCAGTGCACCTCCTGACACTCCCAGGTACACCTCTGACACTCCCAGCTTCCTTCACTGACATTCCGTGGTACCTCTGACCTCCCAGGTACACCCTCGACCTGCCAGGTACCTCCGACACTCCCAGGAACACCTCCTACACTCCCAGGTACACTTCTCCACCTCCCAGGTACACCTCCGACACTCCCAGGTACACCTCTGACACTCCCAGGTACACCTGACACTCCAGGGTACCTCTGACCTCCCAGGTACACCTCCTGGCCTCCCGGTACCTCCTGACACTCCCAGGTATACCTCTGACCTCCCAGGTACACCTTGACACTCGCAGGTACTCCACTGGCATTCCCTGGTACACCTCTGACACTCCCAGGTACACCGCTGACACTGCCAGGTACACCTCCGACACTCCCAGGAACACCTCCATCACTCCAAGGTACACTTCTCACACTCCCAGGTACACCTCCGACACTCCCAGGTACACCTCTGACACACCTAGGTACACCTCCGACACTCTCAGGTACACCGCTGACACTGCCAGGTACACCTCAGACACTCTCAGGTACAGTTCTCACACTCGCAGGTGCACCTTCGACACTCCCAGGCACAACTCTGACACTCCCAGGGACACCTCTGACACTACTAGGAACACCTCTGACACTCCGAGGTACACCTCTGACACTCCCAGGTACACATCTGACACTCCCAGGTACTCCACTGACATTCCGTGGTACACCTTTTGACACTCCCAGGTACACCGCTGAAACTGCCAGGTACACCTCCGACACTCCCAGGAACACCTCCGACACTCCCAGGTACACTTCTCACACTCCCAGGTACACCTCCGACACTCCAAGGTACAACCCTGACACCCCAGGCACACCTCTGACACTCCAGGGCACACCTCTGACACTCCCAGGCACACCTCTGACACTCCCCAGGCACACCCTGACACTCCCCAGTTATACCTCTGACACTCCCAGGCACACCCTGACACTCCCAGGTACACCTCTACAGGGCACACCTCTGACACTCCCAGGATCACCTCTGACACTCCCAGGTACACCTCTGACACTGCCAGGTATTCCACTGACATTCCCTGGTACACCTCTGACACTCCCAGGTACACGTCCGACACTCCCAGATACACCTCTGACACTCCCTGATACACCCCTGACACTCCCAGGTACACCTCTGACACTCCCAGGTACACCCCATACACTCCCAGGTACACTTCTCACACTCCTAGGTACACCTCTGACACTTCTAGGTAATCCTCTGTCACTCCCTGATACACCTCTAACACTCCCTGGTACACCGCTGACACTCCCCAGGCACACCGGGGCTGACACTGCCAGGTACACCTCAGACACTGCCAGGTACACCTCAGACACTGCCAGGTACACCTCAGACAATCCCAGGTACACCTCAGACACTCCAAGGTGCACCTCTGACACTCCCAAGTGCACCTCTGACACACCCAGGCACACCTCTGACACTCCCAGGTACACCTCTGACACTCCCAGGTACTCCACTGACACTCCCAGGTACACCTCTGACACTCCCAGGTACACCTTTGACACTCCCAGCTACTTCACTGACATTCAGTGGTACACCTCTGACACTCCCAGGTACACCGCTGACACTGCCAGGTACACCTCCGACACTCCCAGGAACACCTCCGACACTCTGGCATCTCACACTCCCAGGCACACCCACGACACACTCCCAGGCACACCTCTGACACTCCCAGGTACACCTCTGACACTGCCAGGTACTCCACTGACATTCCATGGTACACCTCTGACACTCCCAGGTACACGTCCGACACTCCCAGATACACCTCTGACACTAATAGGTACAGCTCTGACACTCCCACGTACACCTCTGACACTCCCAGGTACTCCACTGACACTCCCTGGTACACCCCTGCCACTCCCAGGTACCCCTTTGAAACTCCCAGGTACACCCCAGACACTCCCAGGTACACTTCTCACACTCCTAGGTACACCACTGACACTTCTAGGTACTCGTCTGTAACTCCCTGATACACCTCTAACACTCCCAGGTACACCGCTGACACTCCCAGGTGCACCGCTGACACTGCCAGGTACACCTCAGACACTGCCAGGTACACCTCAGACACTGCCAGGTACACCTCAGACACTCACAGGTACACCTCAGACACTTCCAGGTATACATCTGACACTCCCAGGTACACCTCTGACACTGCCAGGTACTCCACTGACATTCCATGGTACACCTCTGACACTCCCAGGTACACGTCCGACACTCCCAGATACACCTCCGACACTCTCAGGTACACCTCTGACACTCCCTGGTACATCACGGACACTCCCAGGAACACTTCTCACACTCCCAGGTACACTTCTCACACTCCCAGGTACACCTCCGAAACTCCCAGGTACACCCCTGACACTCCCAGGTACACCGCTGACACTCCAGGGTACACCTCTGACAATCCCAGGTACACCTGACACTCCCAGGTACACCTCTGACACTCCCAGGTATACCTGTGACACTCCCAGGTACACCTCTGACACTGCCAGGTACTCCACTGACATTCCATGGTACACCTCTGACACTCCCCAGGTACACGTCCGACACTCCCAGATACACCTCCGACACTCTCAGGTACACCTCTGACACTCCCCTGGCACATCATCTGACACTCCCAGGAACACTTCTCACACTCCCAGGTACACTTCTCACACTCCCAGGTACACCTCTGACACTCCAGGTACACACCCCTGACACTCCCAGGCCTGCTGACACTCCAGGGTACACCTCTCTGACAATCCCAGGCACACTCTGACACTCCAGGTACACCTCTCACACTCCCAGGTAATACCTCTGACACTCCCATGTACACCTCTCACACTCCCAGGTACTCCACTGACATTCCATGGTACACCTCAGACACTCCCAGGTACACCTTTCACACTCCCAGGTACACCTCAGACACTCTCACGTACACCCCTGACACTCCCAGGCACAGCTCTGACACTCCCAGGCACACCTCTGACACTCCCTCCTCAAGTACCCCCTGAAACTCCTACACCCCAGACACTCCCAGGTACACCTCTGACACTGCCAGGTACCTCCGACACTCCCAGGTACACCTCCGACACTCCCAGGTACCCTTCTTACACTCCCAGGTACACCTCCGACACTCCAGGTACCTCTGACACCCCAGGTACACCTCCGACCTCTCAGGTACACCTCTGACCTCCCAGGTACACCTCTGACCTCCCAGGTACCTCTCTGGCACTCCCAAGTGCACCTCTGACCTCCAGGTACACCTCCGACACTCCCAGGTACACCTCCGACACTCCCAGGTGCCTTCTTACTACTCCCAGGTACACCTCCGACACTCCCAGGTGCACCTCTGACACTCCCAGGTACATCTCCGACACTCTCAGGTACACCTCTGACACTCCCAGGTACACCTGAACACTCCCAGGAACACTTCTCACACTCCCAGGTACACCTCCGACACTCCAAGTACACCTCTGACCTCCCAGGTACCTCTGACACTCCAGGTACCTCAGACACTCCCAGGTACACCTCTGACACTCACTGGTACTCACTGGCATTCCTGGTACACCTCTGACACTCCCAGGTACACCGCTGACACTGCCAGGTACACCTCCGACCTCCAGGAACACCTCCGACTCCCAGGTACACTTCTCACCTCCCAGGTGCACCTCCGACACTCCCAGGTCCACCTCTGCACACACCTAGGTACACCTCCGACATTCTCAGTACACCGCCCAGGCACTCCCCTGCACCTCTGACACTACTAGGTACACCTCTGACACTCCCAGGTACCTTCTGACACTCCCAGGTACACCTCTGACACTCCCAGGTACTCCACTGACATTCCGTGGTACACCTTTGACACCAGGTACACCGCTGAAACTGCCAGGTACCTCCGACACTCCCAGAACACCTCCGACACTCCCAGGTACACTTCTCACACTCCCAGGTACACCTCCGACACTCCCAGGTACACCTCTGACACTCCCAAGTACACCTCTGACACTCCAGGTACCTCTGACACTCCCAGGTACACCTCCCCAACTCCCAGGTACACCTCTGACCTCCCAGGTATACCTCTGACACTCCCAGGTACCTCCTGACACTCCCAGGTACATCTAATACTGCTGCTACTACTGCTACTACTAC
>NW_024736543.1:0-5338 GCF_018991925.1 Homarus americanus
GCAGCAGTAAGTGGTGGTAGTGGGCTGTGGGGGAGTTAATCCTCTAGGTGCAGCAGGTGGTGGCGGTGGACTATGGGGGAGGTGATCCTGCAGGTGCAGCAGGAGCAGGTGATGGTGGTGGACTGTGGGGGAGTTGATCCTGTAGGTGCAGCAGCAGCAGCAGGTGGTGGTGGTGGCGGCCTGTAGGGGAATTGATCCTTTAGTTGCAGCAGCAGCAACAGCAGGTGGTGGCCTGAGAGGTAGGTGGTCCTGTAGGTGCAGTGGCAGCAGTAGGAACAGAGGCAGGTGGTGGTGGACTGTGGGATAGTTGATCTTGTAGATGCAGCAGCAGCAGGTGATGGTAGTGGACTGTGGGGGTGTTGATCCTGTAGGTGCAGCAGCAGGAGCAGGTGGTGGTAGTGGACTTTGGGGAGTTGATCCTGTAGGTGCAGCAGCAACAACAACAGCAGCAGCAGCAGCAGCAGCAGCAGCAGCAGCAGCAGCAGGTGCTGGCGGCGGCCTGTGGGGGAGTTGATCCTGTAGGTGCAGAAGCAGGTGGTGGTGGTGGCCTGTGGGGGGAGTTGATCCTGTAGGTGCAGCAGCAGCAACAACAACAAGAGCAGCAGCAGGTGGTGGTAGTGTACTGTGGGGGAGTTGATCCTGTAGCTGCAGCATCAGCAACAGGTGGTGGTGGTTGACTCTGGGGGAGTTGATCTTGAAGGTACAGCCGCAGCACCAGGTCGTGATGGACTGTGGGGGAGGTGATCTTGTATGTGCAGCAGCAGTAGGTGGTGGTAGTGGACTGTGGGTGAGTTGATCCTGTATTTGCAATGGCAGCAGGTGGTGATGGTGGACTGTGGGGGAGGTGATCCTGTAAGTGCAGCAGCAGCAACAACAACAAGAGCAGCAGCAGGTGGTGGTAGTGTACTGTGGGGGAGTTGATCCTGTAAGTGCAGTAGCAGCAACAGTAGGTGGTGGTGGTGGACTGTGGTGGAGTTGATCCTGTAGGTGCAGCAGCTGCACCACCAGCAGCAACAACAACAACAACAACATAAGCAGCAGCAGCAGGTGGTGGTAGTGGATTGTGGGGCAGTTGATTCTGTAGGTGCAGCAGTAACGGCAGGTGGTGGCGGTGGACCGTGGGGGAGTTGATCCTGTAGGTGCAGCAGCAGCTGCAGTTGGTGGTGGTATACTGTGGGGGAGTTTGTCCTGTAGGTGCAGGAGCAACAGCAGGTGGTGGTGGACTGTGGGGGAGGTGATCTTGTAGGTGCAGCAGCAGGTGGTGGTGGACTGTGGGGTAGTTGATCCTGTAGGTGCAGCTGCAGAGTGGTGGTGGACTGTGGGGAGTTGATGCCTAGGTGCAGCAGCAACAGCAACAACAGTAGCAGGTGGTGGTAGTGGACTGTGGGGGAGTTGGTCCTCTAGGTGCAGTGGCGGCAGGTGGTGATGGTGGACTGTGGGGGAGGTGATCCTGTAGGAGCAGCTGCAGAGTGGTGGTGGACTGTGGGGGAATTGATGTCCTAGGTGCAGCAGCAACAACAGCAGTAAGGTGGTAGTGGACTGTGGGAGGTGATCCTCCTGTAGGTGCAGGAGCAACAGCAGGTGGTGGTGGACTGTGGGGGAGGTGATCTTGTAGGTGCAGCAGCAGGTGGTGGTGGACTGTGGGGTAGTTGATCCTGTAGGTGCAGCTCCAGAGTGGTGGTGGACTGTGGGGGAGTTGATGCCCTAGGTGCAGCAGCAACAGCAACAACAGTAGCAGGTGGTGGTAGTGGACTGTGGGGGAATTGGTCCTCTAGGTGCAGTGGCGTCAGGTGGTGATGGTGGACTGTGGGGGAGGTGATCCTGTAGGTGCAGCTGCAGAGTGGTGGTGGACTGTGGGGGAATTGATGTCCTAGGTGCAGCAGTAGGTGGTAGTGGACTGTGGGGGAGTTGATCCTATAGGTGCAGTGGCGGCAGGTGGTGATGGTGGACTGTGGGCGAGGTGATCCTGTAGGTGCAGCAGCAGCAGGTGGTGATGGTGGACTGTGGGGAGTTGATCCTGTGGTGTAGTGGCAGCAGGTGGTGATTGTGGACAGAGGGGGAGGTGATCCTGTAGGTGCAGCAGCAGCAGGTGGTGATGGTGGACTGTGGGGGAGTTGATCCTGTAAGTGTAGTGGCAGCAGGTGGTGATGGTTGACTGAGGGGGAGGTGATCCTGTAGGTGCAGTGGCAACAGGTTGTGGTGATGGTGGAGTGTGGGGGAGTCGATCCTGTAAGTGCAGAAGCAGCAGGTGGTGGTGGTGGAGTGTGGGGGAGGTGATCCTGTAGGTGCAGTTGCAGCAGGTGGTTGATGGTGGACTATGGGGGAAGTGATCCTGTAGGTGCAGCAGCATCAGGTGCATGGTGGACTGCAGGGTGACGGTGGAGGCCACCGTGGGGGAGGATGTGGTACTGTAGTCGTAATTCATCGTACATCCTTCACGGGACAATTAACGTCGCACCTTAATAACACCTGAACCACCACCACCTGCCTCCCCGGCCCGCCTCCACGGCCTCACTTGGGTTTTGGTTGTCCCAGCCATTGTTTAATTCGTGTCTTATTTATCTCAGGTATTGTTTCAGTCGTTTTTTTGTTTTGTCCCAGCCTTTGTTTGGCGAGTTTCTTGTTTAACTCGTAATTTGTCTTTTGTCTTGTTTACTTTATTTCCATTTTCAGTTATTGCTTAATATCCTGCATAGTTCACATTTGATCTCCTGCTCTGTTTGATGCGCTTTTTGTTTACATCCTGTCTTGTATATGTGGTTTTATTTTCCTGTTAACGTGTGTCTTGTTTGCCTTACACCTTGTTTTATTATTACTATTTTATCTAGTAATTTATTTTGTACTTTGTTTAACTTGTTTCTTGTGCTATGTTATAATATTTTGTCGAAATTGTTTGCATATGTTGTTTATTTCTTACTAGTTTCTCTTGCTTTGACTAATACTGTTTACCTTGTTTGTTTTAATGTTCAGTGTATATATTCGGATCTTGTTTACCACGTAGGTACCTTGTTTGTCTAGTCGCTCGGTTAAGAAAGTCTTCCTGTCAGTGTTCTGGTGGTGGTTAATGAATTAATGTTAAGGTGTGAATTAATTGGTGTGGTGTGTTAGGTGTGATGTGTTAGGTGTGGTGATGGTGTGGTAGTGGTGTTGTGTGTGGTGTTGGTAGTATTGTGTGTGGTATGTTAGGTATGGTGATGTTGTGGTGGTGGTGGTATTGTTAGGTGTGGTGGTGGTGCTGATGTTGTGCCAAGTGTGGTGGTGTCTGATCCAGGGTGGCGGAAGTGGAGAAGGAGGAGGAGGTGAAGAAGGAAATGGGAAAGAAGGTGGTGGTGTAGGAGGAGGAATAAATTGTAATAAGAACAGACAAAGAAGAAAATAAGTAGAAAAGAAGAAGAAAATAGAAGAAAACGAAGAACGTGTTGGTAAGAGAGAGGAATCAGGGAGTGCCGAGGAAAATTAGTACAGAAACTGGGGTAGACAGAGGCAAATGCTTAAAGAACCTTGCCCATAGTTTAACCATGCCGGGGGATCGAACCCAGGTCCGCTCGCTTGCGAGGCGAGCTTGCTTGAACATTACACCACAGATACGAACACGTACGGCTCACCTGAAGATTAGTCCCTGCAGTTTATTTTACCCTAAGATTAACCTCTAACACTTTTTGGGGAGATTAAGTTGGGTTGGGTTAGTTTAGATTAGATTAGGTTAGGTTAGGTTAGATTATAATTAGGGTGGTTAATCTTAAGGTGAAATAGCTGGACTAATCTTCGTTGATCCCATACAGTCAAGTTAACAAAATGGAAGCTGTATGGGATTAGATTTAACTATTAATCAATGTACTGTTACCAAACATAACATAATGTAACGTAACGTAATTTATAATAGAATAATATAAAAAATTTAAAACTTAAAACTAATGAAAAAATACAGCAAACGAAAAAGAAAAATGATTTATCGATGTATTATTATTATTATTATTATTATTATTATTATTATTATTATTATTATCATTATCATTATTATTATTATTATTATTATTATTATTATTATTATTATTATTATTATTATTATTATTATTATTATTTATATTATTATTATTATTATTATTATTATTATTATTATTATTATTATTATTATTATTATTATTATTATTAAGCTCTAGTACATCGACTATTGTTAAGCCACCAAAGAATTACTAAAAATTTCGTTTTTTCCTACACCACTCAGTTTGAGTGTTCAGCCCCGCCACTGACTACCGACCAGCCGCCATCATATTAATAACTTTCATTTTGTTTTAATTTAGTATTATTTCATAATAGATAAAAGCCTAAATCGGTTGTGATATCTGCTATTATAAATTAATTAACGAATTTATATATTGTTACGTAGTACTATCTTATATATCGGTTCGTTAATATTAGATAAGTGGGATCTTTTTAAGCGGAGTTTAAATGGCTGCCGGTGGACGTGTTGTTGTCAACTAGGGAAAGGATTTAAAGTGTAAGTTAACATGAACAACAGTGCCTTAGCGTGTGACTAAAAAGGATTAAAGTTTTTATGAGAACGCCAAGAAGAGACGACAGTGCTCTGATATACAGTAGAGTTTAGACTAAAAATGGTTGAAAAACTTAGGAAAAGGATGGTCGTCTGGGCTCTGATTCGGTTGTTTGGGTAGAGCGAAGTAATCATTCGTCCTTTTAATTAGAAATGAACAGTTCAAAATAAATGGAATGCTTTCTATCAGCGGTTCAGAAACAGTTGCATTCCAAATAACAAGATGTATATAAAAAACTGCCGACAAAGCGGTGCTCTTTAAGGGAAGATAATGCACCAAGTCTGTAAGAGAAAGTTCACCTGACCATGACATCAGCCTGCAGTGTCTACCTCCTAACGCCCCTGGTATGTTATAGTCAATGAATCAAGGGATCATTGCACATTTGAAGAAGTTTAACACGCCAAAGCCTCTTAATGGCATGTTAAATGCTGGTGAAGGTGGTGATCTCGACGCTGCACGAGGCTCCTGGATAAATTACAATATTTATCACACCATCACTGAACCCCGAGTCCTAGCCAGACGTTACACAAGCTACAGGTAATAGTGTTGTGGTGCAAACTATGGCCTTCAGTGGTAAATGAGTTAGAGGTTCACTGATTCAACTGTAGAAATCAAGTATCCTTGAAATAGTAAAATTGTTCCAGGGTTTGATGTCATGGACACCCAGGACCTAGATAATAAGCCTTGTGAAGTGTGAGAATCACATACAGCAGAGTTAGTTCACCCAGTTGTGGATGTGTTTTCCTAACTTTGCTGTTGGGGAAGTAAAGGTGGTCGAGTGTAGT
>NW_024736544.1:0-42503 GCF_018991925.1 Homarus americanus
ATTAGCTTATCACGTGACATATTTTCCGCCTAACTAATAACTCCGTGGGACACCCGTAACATTATTCAGACTGATAAACGATCTATAATAATTTCAAATTCAATAATAGTCCCTTACTTCATGAATCGCATCATTATTAATTCGGTAAATTACATTTAATATCATATAGGCCTAGTTCGCAATCTCTCGCTATGAGCAGGCAGCGCTCTTTTCCCTCCCACGACCTTGAACGCTCAGTGTAGAACATTCGAAATTACTCTGAAATTTCTGAGTATTACATATATATATAAATATAAATATATATATATATATATATATATATATATATATATATATATATATATATATATATACATATATATAAATATATAAATATATATATATATATATATATATATATACATATATATATATACATATATATATATATATATATATATATATATATATATATATATATATATATATTTCATTAGCCAATAAAGCACGCGGACTTACATACAATCACCTCAACCCAAGAACCCACGGCCCACAGAGCCCATGACTGGACCGAGTTACTCTGACCAATCTACGTAGTCCACATTAGAGGTTCACGGCGCCATAAGCTCGTTCAACAGGCTTTTAGTGAAATATAACAGTCTAGGACTGCTTTTAGTATCCTGGTTGTCCAGGTAGCGTTCCACGGTCACAGTCAAGGTTCTCGTGAGCCGTGGGTTCGAACCCTGGCAGGGCTGACTGTGACTGGGAACGCTAACCGCTGACCACCAGGTTATATATATATATATATATATATATATATATATATATATATATATAATATATACAGTATATATATATATATATATATATATATATATATATATATATATATATATATATATATAATATATATATATATGTATACAGAAATAGAAAAATTAATACAGATTAAGAGCGAGAAACGAGAAACGATATATGGTACTGTATGTTGTGTTGTCAAAGTAAAAGAAATCATGGACCCTGTAATTAGATCACCAACCTGGGACTTGGACACACCATGATGATACAGGTCATCACCCACATGGGGGGCGAAACAATAACAATAAAAAGAAATTAAAAATAGAAAAAGGAAAAGGTTATATTAATCTCCAAACGATTCCACAGTTTGGTTATGTGAGGAAAGAGGGGATGTATTCTAGTGCAGTGGTTCCCAAACTAGGGGGCGTAAGGTGGGTACAGGGGAGGTGTGAAGCCATCTGCCAAAATTTGCTATTTTTTGCTCAAAAAGAATATAATGAAAAAGCTCTTTCAGGAGTAACTCTCTCCGTTTGAATCTTTCACACATCCGCGCAAAACCAAAGCAGTCACCCCTATCCGTTTTCTATCATTTCATATCTCTCTCCTTACGTGTCTTGTACATGTCATGGATACCATACTGACTCACACACTACTCCTATCTTTCACAACACTACCAGCCACCGATCCTCCCTCATCTTCAGTTACGGTATGTTAAGATTGATCTCAAACTGTATGTTTTAGTCTGGATTTCTTCTCTTTTAATGATTTTTTAATTAATTCTGCTTATGTAAGGGAAATGGCGTGAGGACTTCGCAAAAATTAAAAGGAAACGTCATGTTACAAAGTTTGGGAACCACTGCTCTAGTGTGACCGACATCCTCAGAAAAATGGTTGGCACCGCGGGCAAGACGTGTGTTACGAGCCCAAGGACTTGCCGGCGGTACAAAGGATGCCAAATCCACCGAACATTGCCTGTTAAAGAGAGAGAGTGAAACAACACTGCGGCGAAGAGAAAGGCAAGAAAGATTGTCAACTAAAGGAGGAGAGTGAATAAAACAAAATGCCTTTGATTCCACCCTATCTAACAGTTGGACAGAAGAATATCCACCCCAGGTATGAGAGCAGTACTTCAAGTTAGGACGAATGAATCCCTTACAGTATAAACTTGAAGCAACTGCTCAGGAGTGAAGTACCTACGGCATCTGTACAGCATTCCCAGCTTTTGGGAGGCAGCTTTAGCAGTGTTGAGGATGTGTGGCTACTATGGCAAATTAGAGGAAACAGTGAGGCCAAGCGTATCTATTTTAGAATTTAGCAAAATGATAGCATCCTGAAATGAGATTGGTGGGAGATCATCTAATTTAGAAAGTGTAATTGGTAAATACTGTGTTTTATTACTATTGAATTTAACCAAGTTTCTACCCCCCCCCTCCTATTCGGAGATGCTGCACAGATCCGAATTGATAGAGATGTAATAATATCTAATATCAGCTCTAGAAAAAGATCTAGTTTGAGAGTTAGGGGGGAATGGGAAAATGTGAAGAAGAGTGAAGAGTAGAATCATCAGCGTACTACCTATTACCTCTTTTGTGGATTTAGGTAAAAAATCACCCTTTATTTATATTGAAATGCGAGGAAACTTGGTTTCCTCCACCTGTTGGATGGGGGGAAATATTTGCAGTCATCCACAAATATGTACCGGGTATGTAAATAATATACGTTTTTCTTCATATATTCAGTACTGGTACACAAGTAATATACTGTGAACTAAAGACCGCCACGGGAGTAACAGTTGCTATCCCGGTGTGTTAACAACTAAGAGGAACATGTTTGTTAAATGTCTTAGCATCAAGATCTAAGTTTTATCCACAGAACTTGCTGTTCACTGGTCATAGGAGTGGAGTTTAAGAAATTTAAGATATTAAGCTTAATAAATCAAGGGGATACTTGTTGAACAGATTAGAGGCACACAGGAAGATGTTGATTGAATGACTAGAAAGATTTTAGAAATTATTTCCGTCTTCATTTTTGCATGGTTTTCTTGCCGAGAAAAGAAGAATGTAAAGATAACTACATTAAAAATTTACATATCAACCACTTCCCTAAACTTGTCAATTCCTTTTCTCTGTTTCCTAGAAGAAAAACGTAGAAGCCTTAGAGACAGTCTTGAATTGTACACTTTTTTAATTTGATTATTGGAAAAGATTTTCTCCAGTTTCATTACGTCTTGCTAATACTAACATTTACATGGGTGTCGCTGTATAGAATGCCCTACACGGAGGCGGTCATACACGAGACCCTACGTAAGTCGTCACTAGCAGCTACAGGGGTCCAGCATGTAGCTACCAGAGACACTCAGCTGGGCGGCTACTACATCCCTAAGGTTGGTAGCCCTTCTCTATTATATTACTCAGTTGCAAATTATCACTTGGGCCTCATGCTTTGAAGCATCGACATCTTACTCGTTGTAGTCAACAACAGGTGAAATATTTTTCTATGAATCATTATATACAATATAAGTTGTAACTTATTTCATGGAATAATATTATGAGGGGATGTCTTACAGGGCACTATTGTTATGGGAGCACAAGAGACCGTACATCACGACCTTCGGTACTGGGACCGTCCTGACGAGTTCCTGCCGGAGAGATGGCTCGATCAACAGGGGAAGTTCACCACCAAGAAAGAAGGTTTTCTACCTTTCGGTGTGGGTAAGTTAACACAATTATGGAAAACTGGTGCTATGAAGACTTTCCTCATTTGAAAATGTTACAAACTTGTCTAAAGTTGTAAGTAGTCGTCATTTTGTGTACAGCAGAGCTCTTTGGAGTAACTCTTTAAACGTTTAGTGAAGTGTAATCTTAATTCACCTACGGCACCTCTGTATTCGAAGATTTGTCACTGTGTGAGCCAATGCCGTTGTGATGTATCGATGCTCCCGTTGCTCGAATTTTCCACATTGGCTGAAACCCTTATACTTTGTTTTATATTTTGTGTAATTAAACAAAATGTACTTCATGCTAATTGTATCCCATAATGAATACAACTTAACTGATCTTTCTCTAAGGATCAAGGTCAACAGCAGCTAACACAGTAGAGAAATTGGATAGTCTCCTGTGAACTTTTGATAAGAACAAGGAGGACCTTCATTATCATATGTTGTGAAAACGTTGAAGACACGTTAAACATTTCTTCCAAGGTGTTTACATGTTTTTAGGATTGTATCTGGAAAATATTAATATATGTCGTCATTATGTGCATGTAAACACACACACACACACACACACACACACAAATCCCATATGCTGACCTACATCTAAGCTCATTAACAAAGTATACATAGCTTTAAGTCCATCGACCAGTCATTACACCAGATAAAGTTGAGATCAGTAAATATTCTCAATACCTCTTTCCTCCGAGAAGCTATGACGTTTGAGCTCATTAAAGACAATAGATTCTTCTACCAATTTAGTTATGAGCTTACAGGCCTTACATGTAGTTGTTCAAACTCAATAATAACATTATAACGTCAACGAGTATTGTAGTACATGTTCGGGAGTTGAGGGCACAAGCTAGAAGTGTAGCATGGTCACCTCTCAGAAGTATTGTGCACTACCCTAAGAGTAAATACTGTAATGACTGGGGAAACTGGCCGTTTAGGTGTGTTCGCTGGCATATGTAAAAGCAACCTTCGAGTGGAAGATGTCCGTGTCAGTTATTCTTAGAAGCTTGATTTATCGTCTTTGTTTTAGCTAATTTTCCAAATTACCAATCCAATACAACCAATAAGCATGATCTATATTATTTCACATGCAAAAATTTCTGCCAGGTAAACGCTCTTGTCTGGGCGAGGCTCTGGCGCGCATGGAGTTGTTCATCTTTTCCACTACGGTATTCCAGAGCCTTACCTTCTCTCAACCACCTGGCAAGAGGATTGATCTTCGTTATAATCCAAAAGCTATCTTCACCCACAACCCCAAGATTCAGGATGTCCTGATCACTGTCCGGCCAGGATTCTAAAGGAAATAATATACACCAAAGTTTTTTACTTTTGTTAGTTATACCAGTATTTTGAGTATTATTCCCTTACAGCCTCCCACACTTCCACTTGCTTTAGTCTGCATTGTCAGTCCTCGTCTCCCATCCCCGTTGCCGTCTAACCCTCTTTAACCCCCCCCCCCCGTACTAGCCCGTGTCTAGTTTCTTCCTATCTCCCTCCTAAACCTAAACTTATCCAACTTGAATCCGTTGCTCCGAGTCCTATCCTGCTCGGATATTATAAGAACTTTATCTATATCCCCTTTGTTGATTCCTTTCACCCACTTAAATACTTCTATCATATCTCCCCGCACTCTTCGTCTTTCTAGGGAATGCAAGTTAAGTTTCTTTAACCTGTCCTGATATGGAAGGTTTCTAAGTCCCGGAATCATTTTTGTCATTCTTCGCTGCACCGACTCTAGTGAATTTATATCCATTCTATAATAGGGGCACCAGAACTGAACCGCATAATCGAGGTGCGGCCTAACTAGCGCAAGATATAGTTGCAATAAGACCTTTGCACTCTTGTTACTTACACTTCTAGATATAAAACCCAATACTCTGTTTGCCTTATTTCGAACATTAACGCACTGTTTTCTAGGCCGTAGGTCCGGGCTTACAAGTACCCCTAGGTCTCTTTCACAAGTCGACTTCTCTAGGTTGATGTTGTTCAGGCTGTATACATTATAAGTATTTGTTCTTCCAATATTAAGTACGCTGCACTTGCTGGTGTTGAATTTCATTTGCTATTTTTCAGACCACCCCTGCAGTTTATTTAGATCCTCCTGTAATGCATTTGCATCCTGCCCTGAATTAATTTGCCGCCCTATTTTGGTGTCATCCGCAAACTTGCTTATGTCACTGCTGATCCCAGTATCTAAATCGTTTATGTAGATTATGAACAAGAGTGGGCCTAGTACTGACCCCTGGGGAACCCCACTGGTTACACGGCCCCACTCAGATTTAACACCATCTACGCTGACCTCTGCGTTCTATCGGTGAGCCATGATTTTATCCAATTTAAAACTTTCCCCTCGATACCATGAGCCTTAATTTTTCTCAGAAGCCTCTGATGCGGTACTCTGTCAAATGCTTTGCTAAAGTCTAAGTAAATAACATCGTAATTTTCGTCATTATCTACTACCTCGAAGACTTTCCTAAAAAACGTTAGCAGATTTGTTAGACAAGATTTTCCCTTTGTAAACCCATGTTGAGAGTCGTAGATTAATTTGCTTTTCTCTAGATGCGATCGGATGCTATCTGCTATAATTGATTCAAGAAATTTCCCCACTACTGACGTCAAACTGATCGGCCGGTAATTTGACGCTGATGCTCTGTCTCCCTTTTTAAATATGGGTACTACATTCGCCTGTTTCCACAACTCTGGCACAACTCCAGTGTCTAATGATTTTGTAAAAAAATTTACGAGGGGTCCGCTAATCTGTTCCCTAAACTCTTTTAAGACTCGAGGAAAAATTTCATCCGGCCCTGGGGATTTTGTGTTCTTTAGTTTATTTATCTTCTTAAGAACATCCTCTTTTCTGATGGTGATATTCTTTAATTTCTCTTCTTCCTTTCCCTTAAATATCAGTTCCACCTCCGGAATTTCATCGCAAATTTCTTCTGTGAAAACTGATAAGAAGTAGCTGTTCAATGCTTTGCTCATGTCTTCACTGCCATTTATCAATTCTCCCCTCCCTGACTTTAAAGGCCCAACTTTGTCCTTGACCTTTGTCCTATATACCTGGAAAAATCCCTTGGGATTCGCCTTGGATTCTCTTGCTATTTTGATTTCATAGTCTCTCTTTGCTTTCCTTACATTTTTCTTAACATTCCTAGATAGTTCATTATACCTGTTTCTGAGCTGCTCCTCCCCTCCCTTTAATTTCTTATATATTCCTATACTGACACAACTTCTGCAGTAAACACTCAAGTGGCCTGGGTCAAGTTAATTACCACATATGTACTAAAATGTACTAAAATGTAAATTGAACTGTACTATTAGAATGAACAAAGTGGATAGAACAACACTCACGAACAAGTCTCTGAAATTATAACATGTTCTTCAGCCAAACACACACACACACACTCTTTACCACAACAATCACTTAACAAGAAAATACGCATCTCTGAAAATAATACACTATTACATCTCATCACACCACACAACCAATGTTTTTTTTATTTTCTTATCAGAGAATATTTATTTCTTTAAGACAAATAACCTGAAGTGAAATGAACGAGAAAGAGAATTTTTTTGGTGTTAAGATTTGAGGATATTCGCTCATGGTTAAATTACAAGTACGAATATATGCATAGTATAGAATTACAGGTATATATGAATATAATTTAATTACAGGTATATATGTACTCAGTAGATAATGTAATTAGAGGCAAATAAGTAGAAGTAAAATAAATTTAAATATCTATATACTATCATAATATTGGAATTCACTTAAGCTAAACTTTTACTTAAATTCTACAATAACTAAACCATAAGTGACTCAAGACACTTTTCACTTAAGCCATTACAGTTAACTACTACCAACGAACAGTTAAATAGTGTCTAGTTCATGTTATATCACTGACAATTTAAACTCACATTTATTGCATCTTTTTATGTTAACTTCTGTATTAACTTTCAGAGGTTAACACCTCAGCAAAAAATGACCTAAACTCCTTACAGTTATGACTCAAAGTAAATTAACAACATAAATAACACCAATATCACTAATAACTCTCCAAAGATTAATCAACCCCGAGCAAGTTCTAACACATACCCATATCTTGTCACGTTGTAACAGTGTTAATCCCTATGAGAGATTAATCCATTGTTTATATCTTCATTTCAATCTACTCAAAATCCACAAAATTAGATAAGTATCACATTCCTTACCTTACCTGTCTAAACCATATTTCCATTTACAGTGGAGGATTACGTGATAAGTTACCAATGGAGTGTAAGGATAAAGTATTGTAGTATAGGTGTATATCGGTACCTTTGTAAAATATATGTTACCAATGCTAAGTTCTGGGTGTCAGTAAAACAACTTGGTAAATTAGATAGTATTTGATCTATATTATCCACATATCCGTTATTGTTTGTATACCAATATTGTTTATGTATACCTTCACTGTCTATATGTATATCTTCACTGGTCTATGTATACTGTCTGTATACCTTCATTATCTGGACTGCTTATGCACATTTTGGTTTATATCTGGTCTGTCTCTGTAGAGGCAGAGTCAATGTGAACTTGTCTGAAGGTTTTACTATCTATCATCTATAGGGTAGAGGATAAGGCCACGAGAGGCTAAGAACTTATAAGACCAACTGAAATTTGAAGAAAAAATCAAAATTGAAGACAGAATTCAAGATGGCCGACAAATTTATTGAAAATGTGTAAAAAATTACGGTAATTATGTATAACTATTCACAGAATGCTAAAATTATTAAGTAACCAATTAAAATATAATCTATAAAATAAAATTACATTTATATTATTAAATTAATTCTGTACATGTAATTAAGATCAACTGATAATTAAAATTCACATTTATCGTTTTTCTTAGAAACTGTTTCACAAAACTTTTCATTGTTTAAAGACTAACCTAAGCAGACAAAAAAGGTGGCACGCTAGAAGATGACTACAAATCCATTCACATTATGACAAACACGACAGCACGTAGTTTTGACGGCGAGATGTACAACAATAACAACAGATTGTTGGCATGTGTAGAAAGTATTATACCAGCACAGTTGGTATAACCTGAGGGTGACTCCATAGTCACTGATGGGTCACGTCTCGCATATCATGAGGCCAGGGAATTTACCTTCAAGAACTATGCAGAAACACCTTGAAGGGAATGTCAACAATTATGCTAGTTAGCACATGGGAACAGATGTTGTTTTTGATAATTACAGACCAATAATATCATTCACTAAACTAGCAAGACGGAGAGAAGCAAAATAAATTAATAAAGAGGTTTTGTACCCACTCCTGGCAGACAGTTTAAAGAAAGTAGCGAAGAAAAATTTAGGTTTTGCTTCCAGAGACGAATCAGCTGACTCTAACTCAGATGATGACTCCACCTCTGTTCCTTGTGACCTGAGGAGGCAGACACTCGACTGTGTGTGTTCATAACCCAAATGTGTCTAGAACAATGATGTAAAGCTTCTGCCATTTATCATGATACAGATACTGTAGTGAGGAGCAACTGTGTTCCATAAACTTTACGAGGAAGGTTGCTTTTATACCACCTGGAACACGCAGATGGTTACCTATTGAGTTGAGAGGCTTGGGTAAGAACGATACAAAGGTCTACTATTCTTCCATGCGTTTAGTGGCTGTGACAAAGTGATAGGATTCAAAAGCAAAGGCAAGAAGACATTTTCTCAAACAGAATAAATTTCTCGTATTTCCTGTATTTGTACTCCTCAGCAATTGCCCGACTAAACAAATATTTAAAAGCACATTTACAACTCTCCAAAAATGTACTGTCTTAGCATACGATAAAGCTAAAACAAACTGAAGTTGACTAAGTTGACAAAGTTGACAATTTACACATATGGTGCAATCCCTCCAACAGAGCATTCCCATAAGCAGCACAACCCTCCAGCGGTACACCAAGCAGGCTGTGTATAGGGTCTAGCCCTCAAACCCACTACACCATTGTCATCTTCAGGTGAATGAGGCTGGAAAAAGGATCTGATAGCACTTGGTGTATTAACTGGACTAAGTAAAGCCTCTATGGAACTCGAAAGATATGGCTGGGGAAGTGTGTATATTAGTCGGTATGCCATCAAGGTGTGTAATGTATATCACGATTAACACACCTACACTTTACTGGTAGCTGTATATGAAGTATATTTCTACTAAATACGATATGTACAGCCCCTTTCTCTTGTAACAATTATGCAGTGAGTTGTTTTGTAAGTACATGTAGTTTAAATGTTGAAATGTTTTACTTTCATCAGTATAAACATAAATTTGACTTATATTCTAGTATTCCCGTCTATGCTTTGGCGGCCATTTTAAATTTTAGCAGCCATTTTGATATCGTTATAGTTTTATTTATTTTTTTATGATTTTCCATATGTTTACACTAACCTAACGTAACCTAACCACTGTATAAGTAGTCACCCTTAGTTCCTTTACTTATAACATACTTAACATTTCAGAGTGTCTTGTGTGCACTTTTGGAAGGGTAGTCAATTAAAGGGCATAGTGGGCGACACATCACGGACATATTGTAATCACTTCATAGACATATTGTAATAATAAACAGTTTTATATATTAATTGTCAATTTTTGTTTGTTTGCTACTGCAGATGTAAACTTGGAAAATTAAACATCAATACAGCTTAAAATGAACAAATAGAACAGGAACTAAAGATGCCGACTGCTGGACCCGGAGCTGCGAAGACTTGCCTCTTCTGCTGCATGTTTGAGCAGTCTGCAACTTCGTTGTGATAGGACACTCAATCCTAGTGATTGTACTTACCCAACATAGTGACGGTGCAATTACCATCACAGATTGTACGGAAAATTCCAACTTCTGGAAAACAAATATTTGGGCTCCCCAAATTTTGACTACTACCCGTGCGTCTACGTCCTGGATTGGCCAATCAGTGGTGCCCCACGGTGGCGTGATACATGCACGTTTACTGCGGTGCTCTGATTGGCTAACCGAACGTGGCGTGGTAGGTAGACTGTCTCTACTCTCTAAGTCCTCTTCTTTCCTTTTTTCATCCCCCTCATGCACTCCGTTCCTTGAACGGGAGGCGGGACTTAGCGATACGGTCGATCCGGCAAGGGAACCTGTGATAGTGCAGGGCACCCCTTGTCCGGGGGTTACCGGTAGGTGGCAACTTTCTTAGACATAACTATAGTCACAGGTAACCTGGGTGCAGAACCCTACGAGCCCGACGCCCGTCCAAGAGGGGGGGGGGGCGGGGTCACTGCTCCCAAGCAGGAGCCCTGTGTTATAGGTAGGATTAGAATGTAATCAAGGAAGATGACTACAAGCATTAGAATAAAACATAGAGATAAGGGACACTCTATTGGAAGAGGAAAAGTGGCAGAAATCACTTACAACAAATTGCAAGTCCCACTAACAAGAATATTTAGCACCAACGAAGGTTTCAAAGTAATCTGTAAAGATGACTTTGATTCAGACAAAATCCTTTCAAAAGAAGCCAGAGATGTATTTTACAATGAAGGCCTTGTTGTTGTCATGCCACCAAATCAAAAAGCAAAAAGATCAGTTTTCGTTCGTCAAGTCGACCAAGAGATCGGGAGGAAGACATCTGAAGACCTGAAAGATGAACTGGAACGCCAAAACAGGTGGATGAAGATCGAAGAAGCCATTAAGATAAAAGACTACACTCATGTTTTTAAGATTACCTTTGAAGAAGTTTCAATGGCTGAAAAAGTTTTACAACAGGGCTTTCTAATATTTAACATGTCAGTAACACCTCATCAAATAAAGAAGGAACATTCATCAGTCTGCAAACTTGCTTCTCCTGCTACAAATATGAAGAACACACAACGAGAGACTGTCCAGAAAAAGAAAAAAAGTACTGCTCAGATTGTGCAGGCGACGACCATACCTACACTGAATGTAAGAACACACATGTTGGCTGTCTCAACTGTAAGAGAAACGGGAATGCATACATAGGACACAGGACGTTAGCAATGGCATGCCCAATAAAAAAACACATGATAAAGTACAAGGAACAAGAAACAAGGAAAAAGGAACAAGACAAGAAGGATACGACATACGTCGAAATAGCCAAGAGAGCGGTCCAAGAGGCTCACAGACCAGAATCCACCATATTAAACTTAAGTGAGCCAATACATGACAAGGTAATGATTAGTATGATCCATGCACATTTGCACAATATCATTGCACCCGGATCATACAATGAGGAATTAAGGAAAATGTTTAAATTGAATAACCTACCAGAGATGATATTTCCAGAGAATCCACAATCCGAAAAACTCTTTCAGGCAACATACGCAAGCGAACTGAGAGAAAGACTACAGCTAGACAAACAAAGGTTTGAGCAAGGAGCAACAGCTGATACACAAGGAA
Source organism: Homarus americanus (assembly GCF_018991925.1). NCBI lineage: Eukaryota > Metazoa > Arthropoda > Malacostraca > Decapoda > Nephropidae > Homarus > Homarus americanus. The sequence goes on from NW_024736544.1 coordinate 11,914, forward strand.
CACAAGCGACTGATAGAGATCCCAGACAAATGACTAGAAGTGACAAAGAGAAGATAGAAATAACAAAAGGACAGACTACAAGACAAAGGATTAGGAGGAGAGAAGATAAGATGGAAACTGATCACAATATACAACCTGAATCTGCTGAAGATATTGGATTAAAAGTTATCACTACAACAAAACATGGAATCCCAACATCGAGACCAACAGGAGGGACAATAGTAAAAAACTGTGAAGGAGGGATATACAAGTGGACATATCAAGAAAAATCCCTAAGTGAAGATTACTTCTGGTCACTAATCACTACGGACAAACTAAAGATTACGACCAATGACTTTAAAATAGTAGACCCGTCAGAGTTTAGAAGAGTCAGAAGCGGGAAACAGGACGATATGTCTCCACTCCAACAGTCGCAATCCAAGTATAAGAAATAATGGACAATAGACAAACAGTAAGAACTTTAAGAATAATACAACACAACGTAAGAAACTGGAAGACCGAGAGAATTAACCTAAGTAATATATATCAAGAAATTGACCCGACATTATACTAATAAACAGTCACAAGAGACAGCAGAAAACAAATAAATATAAAACTTAACTATTATAAAACCAAAGAAATAAATCATGAGAAAATATGGAGAAGCTAGAAGTGTTGGGTGAAACTTAAAATTTAAACTAATTGATGACTTCAGATGAATTCCTCAGCACAAAAAAAATAAAAAGCCATAACCTGGGCGTTTAGAGACGGAACCAATTGCTGCCTTCATTTATCTGCCACCGAGACGACCCTACTTACCTATAGAAGACCTATTAAAATTGGCTAACAATAGTCATCCGATGTACATCTTAGGAGACTTTAACGCCAGACACAGGATTTTCGACAATACAAATAATAACGCCGTGGGAAACGCCCTTAATCACTTAACAAACCTATGGAAAATCAATCATCTAGGTCTTAACTTTCCAACCTGGAGAAATCACAATACACAATCGATACCAGACAAAATTTTTACCAACAACAAAGCCTTTTTCAATTACCATATAACTCAAGGACCTCTCACAGGCAGTGACCATCTGCCAATTATATTAACACAAGCCCCATACAGATACCAACAGTGTGAGACTGAAAAATGAGTAAAACAGACTGGGACAGCTTCAAAGACGACTTAAGTAATCACCACTCGATTAACCTACAAGGGAAAACAACAGAAGATATAGACTCAGAAATGGACAGACTGCACTCAGCAATAAAAACATCTATAACCAAACACACTCCTGTTTCACACTTTAGAACATTACCCAACAACAGACTACCAGAAGAAGTTAAATTAATCCAGACCTATTACAATGAAATAAACAGGTATATGGAAAGACATGGCAGTAACAGATGGCTATATACGACACAGATAGCACTACAGATAAAATTAAGAGACGCATGTAAGGAAGCAAACAATAAAAAATGGAATGATATTATAATGGCGGCTGACATGACTAAAGACACAAAAACATTTTGGACTTCCATAAACAAGATGATGGGGCACAACAAGCAAAAAACACCATACATTAAAGACCAAAATGGAACAAAATTGTACGAGGAAAATGAACAAGAGTCAGTATTCAAAAGGGAATCGGTAAAAGTTTTTAAAATATCAGATGAGGAAAATGAAGATTTTGATAGTGAACACGAAGAAAGGATAGAAGAAGAAATGGGAAGACATATACATAGAATCACCCCAAGGCAATATATAGACACTAACTTATTACCTAATAATCAAATAATAACCATGGGAGAAATGATGCACTGTCTGAGGAAGTTTAAGGAAAAAGCCCCTGGGCTCACAGGTATTACACGAAATATGACCATGAATCTACCTGAAAACATTTTAAATACACTATTAAACATTTATAACGCATGCTTAATAACTGGTTACTTTCCAGACAAACTAAAATATGCTAAAATGATATTTATTCCGAAGGAGGGTAAGGACAATAAGGAAATATTAAACTACAGGCCAATATCTTTATTAGAAATTACTGGGAAACTATTGGAAAAAATATTAAATACAAGACTTGTAGCCTTTTTAACACAACATGGGAAAACTAACAATAGACAACATGGATTTATGCCCAATAGAAATACCCTAACTGCAATAGCTATAATAACGGAAATAATTGCAATAGAAAAAATCAAGGGTAACCAGATCAATATAATTTTAAGGGATGTTTCTAAGGCCTTTGATAAGGGTTGGTATTTAGGCTTAAAATATAAAATATTAAAACTGGGACTTAATGAATACTTGCTAAGAATATTGTGTAACTATTTAGATGGTAGGAGAGCACAAATTCAAATTGGAAACTTTTTGGGAACTATGTTTAATCTTGAGAGTGGAGTACCTCAAGGAGGATGCCTTTCTCCAACACTATATACAATTTATACTTCAGACACACCTCAACCTACCCCCTTTAGCGAATATGTAATGTTTACTGATGATATTACTCAAATAGTATCATACCCAGGAAAATCAACCCAATTTATGGCACTTTACACGGTAAGAGCGATAAAAAACATAAATGATTTTGAGAAAAAATGGAAAATCAGGACAAATAAGAACAAATTCAAGATAGTACCAATAGCCAAGAATAAAACAAGTCCAGTAATAGTCGACCAGGAACTATACCCATACGACACTGAAGGCAGGATGCTTGGACTAAAACTAACAAAAAGAGGATATATAACATACTTAAAAGATAAAGAACGACAGGCAAGAATACGATTATCAAAAATAAAACGCTTTAAGAACCTTAGTATTAATAACAAGAGAAAGATATATATTGCCCTTGTCAAATCAATTATGGACTACCCACCCATCCCATTGAACACCCTTAGTAAAACGAGCATTAAAAGGTTACAAACAGTACAAAATATAGCCCTTAGATTTATATATAACATAAAATATACAGACCACATCAGTAATGAACAGCTACATAAGAGAGCAAATCTCTTAGCAATCAATGTAGATATACACAACAAAGCTGTAAATATTTGGAAAAAAGTGACTGAACTTAACACAGAAACATATCAAAACTGGATAAATAATATAGACAACGAAGAATTCCAAGAACACAGTTGGTTTAAATCAGCCAGGAAGAAAGTAATTGAACCATCTCCTGCCCCAATATACATATAAAACATTAATAGAGAGAATAAAAGATGAGAGTGACCTACCAGCTCCACAAGAACCTGGCAGGCCTCTCCATACAGCGTACCTTTATGTCTTCAGTCTTTCCTTATTTTCTTTCAGTTCCACACTCCAGATTTACTAATATCCCCATTCACTGTCTTATTGTTCGCTCTAACTTTTTATGTTCTCTCTTCCAAATAAAGGCCATCAGTGCAAATACTTTAGTTTCAACCAAATTTTCTTTCCTCTACTTTTTCATCAGTCTTTAGATATACAAACCCACAATAAGCTCTGTCTAATACCTTAACTCGTAATAGTAACCTTGGATTGATATTATTATTCCACTGTGTCCCAAACTTATTATTCACCAACAACATTCTTACACTCCCAGACACTTTTCGTAACTTCCTACTAAACTCTCCCAGTGTCCTTCAAGCCATTCAGAAAACTTTATTATTACTTCAGTTATTCTGTCTCTTATCATTCTAATAAAACCTAATCACCTTCAAACAGCCTAGTTGTTATTTCCTCTTGTGTTTTTTTTTATTATTTTTGGGGGTGGATGGGCAACACATATACAGTGTTTGGGGTTCAGTAAATACACCCTAAGAGTTAATTGCTACATTGGAAGTAGGGTCCTATACGCCCATATATATAGTTATATTGGTTCTCCACGCCCCATTCTAAGCCATTAATATCAAAATGGTTTATTTTATTCAACATATATTCTTCTGTTGTGGTAGAACAACTCCTAGTGATCTACATACTGTATAAACATTGCTGGTATCAAGTGGATGTCTCTATACCACTAAATTTATCCAACATTATAGTTGTACATACCTAAATAATTTCCCATAATCGATGTTTAAGAAAAATTATCCTCTTATTACTGAAGACTTCGTTACTTTAGTCATAACGTAAGATACTCGTTTATTCAACATATTTTAATGAACACGACGTAAGTTTTGGGGTGTTTAAATGTCTTATCGTTGACAGAGGAAAACCCAAAACCTAATCATGAAGACACTTCCGACTTCAGCTCGCGTCAAGCTCCTCGAGATTGCCGAGTGCTCATGACGTTAAGAATTTATGAGTCCCTGGTCGAACATAACTTACGAAATATTGCTTAGTTGTACAGATTTGATGTTTATAAATTTACATTCTTCTGCTTGTTAGGACTGAGAGAGTGCTGTTGATAGAGAAAACACGCAGCCATGTCTTTACGATTTTGTTTTGACAAACATAGATAGATAGATAGATAGATAGATAGATAGATAGATAGATACAGATAGATAGATAGATAGATAGATAGGAAATAGATAGATAGATAGATAGATAGATAGATAGATAGATCCCACCACTGGTTGAATAAGTTTAGGAAATCCTTCGTCTTCAGAGAATAAGAATAAGTGACGGAAAATTTAAATTAATGTCGTAATACTCCGATATTTAGTTATAAAACACTAGAGTTTACATTTGTTTTATTTACATGCACCCTTACTCATTTCAGAAGACTCTCAAGCTCAGTGTTCAACCCTTGTTTGCCCCATGCACCTTTCACCATATGTCAGAATGTCATTCTCCTTTCCAAGATTGTTCGCCTCTGCATTCCAATATATATACTGAAAATCCTTTTTTTTTTTCCATATTAGTACATATACATTTACAATTTTACATGGATTATTTTATAGTGGAGTTTACAAATTAAATGCCAATTGAAAATGTTGATGGATTTATAAAACTTGAATAAAAGAAAATAGTTTATATATAATGAATTACTTAACAGACCAAACTGAAGCATAATGCAATAAACAAAGTTCAATAGAATACCAGGATATTTAAATTTGTAATTAATTTATTCAGATGAAGATTACAGTCAATGAGAAACCTGGATTTTCGCCAATTCTGGGATACGCGGAGAGTGCTGAAGACAACGCAGGTCATTTTCTACCTCTAATCTACTACGTTGCTTCGTTTAATTTCAAACTGAGTTGAATAGCCTGACTCCACAAAGATATGTCGACACAAACGGAAGCAATGCACGGATAGCTCTTTCTGCCACTTTGGTAGGAATCAACATCAAGGCCAAAATTCTGTGATTGATTTCATCGAACATATCTTGCTCCTGAATCAGTTCCCTGAAACCTGACTCTGGGGAATTCCGGTTGAGATCCCCTGCTCGCTCTTCAGGTGAGGTACGAGATGCCAATAAGCAACAAGTGTTCTCTTTGGGTTTCTACTTGTAAGCGCTGAAACAAGTAGCTCGATGCTCCGGTGGTTTCAGTGAAAGAACCCAACTAATGTGGAACTTCAGAGTCTTGTTGCTCCAGGCCCCATAGTCTGTGATGCTCCTGAGGCCAAAGAATATTGAGGACTAAGGTGTTCATTAAAGCTTGCTGCCGGGTTCCTACTGTAGACTATATTCTGTATATAAATGTAAATGTAAGTATTTTGCGTACGTGTGATGTCTTTATAATGGAGAAATAGCTATTTCTAACTTGTTATTTATCGTAGAACTTAAAACTTGTTAATGATCCCAATAATAAAAAAATCTGTATTCATATAATACGCCTTCCTTCATAATAAAGTAAGACCGAACATCGAATTGTTTTCCATCTGACCTCGAGGAACAAAATGAAAAATTCACTGACCCCAAAAAAAAAAAGACTTCAAAAGTTAGGAAAAATAACGAGAAAAGTGGAGTTATCGCCCTGATTACTAGCCTCTGGCAACCCGTTGTAGTTGTTAAATGGCGAGTACTTTTATCAATGTTGTTGCAGATGACTGACGAAAAAAGTAAACAAAATACAAAAAAAAATCCCAGTGTGATGGTGTACTGACCTTGAGAAAATAATACCACACAAACACATGCGACTCAAAAATCTTATTGCAAGTATGACTAACACACACACACACACACACACACACACACAACAACAACACGGGACACAAGATACATAATACACAGTGGTCAGCCAGAACTCAACTTTGTTATCATTATGGCGGCGTCTCCTGTCGTGAGCCCTATTAACGGCCCCACACTGACATGAAGAGTCCCTCCTCCTCCTTTTTTTTCTTCTTCGTCCTCCTGTTCTTCCTCCACCCTTCTCTTCTGCTTGTTATAGTATCCATCTTCGCTTCCTCCCCCTCTCATGTATACCTTTAATAATTAATCTCTTTCCTCTTCATGTATTATCCTATTCTCTTTTCCTGCAATTCTCCTTTCTTTCTGTCGTTTTTTATTCTTAAGATTCTTATTCTCTCTTTTTCTTTATCACTGTTTAAAGTCTTTCCTCCTCTAACCATAGAAAGTCCACCTTAATACTTATCTATTCTTCCTCCTCCTCCTCCTCCTCTTCCCGCCTTTACTCCATTACTGTTTTTGAGTGCTTATTTTATGTCCTCGTAACTGTACTGAAGAAATGGATTTATCTCACCGCCATCGTCACCGTATTAAGTCGCCTCGTTCATTAAGTTCGTTCGCCGTCAGTCTTCAATCCCATCATCCTTATCATCTTGCTACTGTAAGGGAGTTATTCTCTCCTCGTACATCGTTGCCAACATAGAAATAAGTCGCCATAGGTCACCTTCATCGTCCTCCCAGCAGGTCCAAGTCTCATTGTTATTCTTCCTCCAACAGTTAAGGTCATCCTTCTGTCACTGAAAATAGACTGGTCCTCCTCACATTCTCCGCTTCTCCTCAGGTCTTCGTCGTCTCGAAGTGGTCCTTCTGTTGGATGTCCTTTTCAACGTCCCTGGCTGAGAGGCTTTAACAGCTTAATTGTCTCTAACTCACTCATGTCCCCGTCGACAGCTCAACGTCTTAGTCCAAACTGAATAAACTCACCGGTGTGTCCTGAGAGATCGCCTGCGTCTGAGGAGGCTCCAAAGTCACATGAATAAATTGCCTGTGACGAATTTCACGAAACATATGACGGGTCTGAGAGTCAAAGATGTTGTTGACGAACGCATGTTGCTCCGGTTGATATAAAACTCTCGCAAAAGTCAATCTGGTATATTGCATTTCTAAGAGCATCATCATACTCAACATAACAAAAAATAACATACATCTTAAACGTCATTAGACAGAGAAGTAAAAAAAAGAAAGAAATTATCTGAGGAAATTAGAGAAGAAGAAAACAGTGATAGTAAGAAGGAGAATGTTATCTGAACTATTTTGAAATGACTAGTGTCACTGTGTTTTGGAATACTGCGAAAATGATATAGAGTAGTTAGTGTTTGCATGTGTTTCTACCACCAACGTCAGTCTCGTGCATTTATTTAACCTATGAACAATGTCTAGGAATTTATTACGCAAAGGAATATATGATCTGAAGCTGACCACGTACCAGTGTTGAAGAGTCTTTAAATGTAGATTCCTATGTGTTTCATTAGTAGGTAGACTTAACTCTAATCACATCTTGTTCCGTCACATCGTCGGTCGGGGTTGTTGTTCAGGGTTCACCTGCACCCACCACACCCTGGACTTAACGAGTAGACGCTGATTCTCCCCCACCGCCCAGGTACTAGAGGCGCGCAGACTGCTTTTCCACTTTACCGTCGCGACAGGCGCTGGAGGAGCACCCACACGAGAAGGTGTCAAACTTTCGAGTTATCCTGATTGCATAACGAGGCAGACGACAACGCCGGCAAACGCTGCCGCCGCCTCTCCCGCACTACATGTAGCCCCCCACGTGTGCAACATCTGTGAACGACCCCGCCTGTCCCGTATCGGCCTCTTTAGTCACCTCAGAACTCACCAACGTACGTGACATTCTAATAACTCATACCAATGTATTATAGCTCGATTATCGTCATACTCGATTACGAGTGACGGCAAAGTAGTAGTAGAGCAGTGAAAAATCAGTACTTACATTCAACGTTGAGGTTGACGGCGTTGCTTGGCCGTCACCCTCCAGGTTGCTGCCCACACAGGTGTACAAACCCCTCATGGACGCCGTCACGTTACGTAGCCGAAGCGTCGTGTTGCTCACCTGCGCTCCCCACTGAAGTCGTCGCAATGGCCGACCCTGGAGGAAAGAATCAAACACGGTGTCACTCAGGAGAATTTTGGTGCAGAGTATGTCTGTCCATAAAGGAAATCATACGATAAATGTTTAGTTTACATAAACTGTTTCATCAGTAAATACTAATAAACAGAAAAAACATAATAACACTCCTCATTCCTTTTGAACCTCCCAGGAGACTGAAAAAGTTCCATAAACTTGAAAGTAAAACAAACATATTTCTTCCAATTACCAATTTAACATGGTATTTCCTCTTGTCTTGCTTATGAAATAAAAAGAATGAATGTTTAACAGCTAAGCTGAGTTTTGATGAGGTAGATTTAACAACCAGACCACAGACAGGATGGATGATGTCATAAAGCCGAGTCACTGCAGAATATTTTATAAGTCTATTTATGTATGTTGACATTAAAGTTCCTGTACCCGGATATTTAACAGGAGAATGTTTTTATAATGACAACAGGATGACGAGTATAATGACCCTATGATTAAACAGGATTATACACGGGTACTTTATTAATTGGTCCATGGGGTGAGAATAATGAAGGGTCTATAATTAAACAGGATTGTGGCAGGGCACTGTGGCAGCTGGTCCATGAGATGGGGAGTGGTGGCTCCATGATTAGATCTTAGTAGGTGGGAGAGGTGTAATAGGATAGTGGAGGACTAAGGAGACAAAACATCCAGGTGAGAGGGTTTATAATCTCTCTGGGGCGTTCACTAATAGGGTTATGGGTTTCAGAGAGACAGACAGGTGAGGTCAGCATTAAGAAGAGAGAGAGAGAGAGAGAGAGAGAGAGAGAGAGAGAGAGAGAGAGAGAGAGAGAGAGAGAGAGAGAGAGAGAGATAAATGCATTTTTCTAGAACAGTATTACCACAAAAATAATATAGTTTTCAAAAAAAATATTCCCTTGAGGAAATTATATTAACCAAGACCACTTTTTTTTTTTTTTCTTTTTTTTACGGAATAAAGATATTAATTTTGGGTAGTCATTTGGTTTGCAGAATAATGCATATGAGGGTGCCAATAAAGCCGTATTTATTTTTCCATAAAACTGCGAGACCTCACGGCTGGTCATATGAGTCTGTGAGTTCGTTTGAGGTCAATTTATGCCGCGCCAGGTTGACTTGGAACCAGAGGAACTCAACTCACTCTGGCTGAAATTAATCTGGTGGTGGTAGTGGACGTCAGGGGAGGGAGGGATGGAAGAAAGGAGGGAGGGACGGAGGGAGGGAGGAGAAGGGAGGAGGAAGGAGGGAGGGGGGCTAGCACCTTAGTACTCTGGTAGGGTTACATTCCCGTACCATAATGATAGACTCTCGTACTGTGGCGCTAACAATGGAAAAACAAAACTGTATATTGTTAAGATTATAAAGGTGGTGTTAAAGCCACTAGAAGGGTCGTACTGTGAGAGATTGTCTTTTACGTGAGGTCGTTGTAGCATAACCACTAGAGGTCGTTGTTCCCTAAACCACTATTGGAAGTCGTTGTACCTATATCATCTCAAGAGGTCGTTGGACAATATACTGAACCACCACTACTAGAGGTCGCTGACTGAACCACTACTACCACTAGAGGTCGTTATACCGAACTACCTCTACCCACCAGTATTAAAGGTCGTACTCTAATACCACCACACTGAAAATGAGTTTCGGTGAAATTAAGTGCCTCCCGGAAAATGAATATATAATTATGTAATTTGGAGGCCACATTAGACGGCTACACTTACTGACCTTCATTATGCATACTAAAAGGTCAACCTAGGTCAGCAGACTGCCAAAGTATAGTTTAAATTAACTACGTAACCGTGGAGGGAGTTGGGGGGAGAGAGGTGCAATTATCGTTTCATTAACATTCAATTACGTTACATGGGGAATTGCCTTTGTTTATATTTGTTTGTAATTTTCTTAACTTCTTTTCTACTCTCTCTCTCTCTCTTTACTTTTCTCCTTCATTACCCGAATTTCTACCACTATCGCATCAAACATAAACAAAGCTTTATTATCTTTTGATATAATTTCCATGGAGATTTTAGGTTAGCTCCCCATCCCTAATATTTTCTCTGCTGCCAATTCGTTCTTAATCTCTCGAGACGTGTGTTATGGAACCGATAAAAAAACTTAGGATTTACGCGATGACAAAAATAACTTCTCAGCGCGACGGGACCACGTTTGAACTAAGTATTGGAATCACATATTTCTGGTAGGAAGCATTTATGAAGCAGTATAATATGGAACCACTGTATGGGGTTACGCTATGAAACCTCATTATGGAACAATATTCGTGGAACCGCACTATGAACCACAACATAGAATCCCTATGGAACCAACATTATGAAACTACTTGATGGGACCACAGAAATGAACTAGATAATAAACTTTACATATTACCAAACACGAAAGGATAACTATGGCTTCGAACTAAGATATGAAGCCACCTTCTTCCCTCATCAGTATTCCAAGACGAGCCTTAATCCACAGCCTCTTGAAGATTACGTATCTTCAGGACTGATGGAAATTCAAAAAGAGATGGCTCTGTCTTTCACAATCCCTCTTGGCATCAACGAATATTCTCCAAAGCCAACAAGACAGTTCATTCTAAAAGGAAATCTCTTGATATTAACATATTTCTAGGTCTAAAACGATAAATAAATAATTCTTTCAAAATATATTGTTTCACCTAACGACAAACAAAAATATGTCTTGAAATATAACCAAAAATCGTTCAAAATAGATAACAATCTGTTCTAAAATCGCCCTTATCGTCACCAAACTACCTGGGATTTTCACAAAACAATTGGCTTTCTCCCTCGTGAACACTTTTGAATCAACGCTCTTCCAAAGTCGCCACTAGTCAAAACAATGAAAATCGTCTTTTAATCTCCCTACAGTTCTCTAAATTATCTCTAAATTAAAAATAAATTCTTCCAAAACAATTGATTATCTCTACTTACTTTTCTTTATTATAAGCCAAGTATCTTTCCAGTGTGATATTGTTTCCTCTCTCGTGGGAAGAGTAAGACCCTTTCTTCCTCAATTCACTTCATGTAAACCTAAGCTACATTTACACGCTTCATCAACCGTACCGAACCGTCTCCCTCCTTCCATCGTTCAGTAACCTCTCTCTCCTGTGGTACCATTATTTATTTGATCAGTTCCACATTGAAATTCAGTCCTCATTCAAAACCTATCTGGTCTCTGAGAGTGTATTTTCAACTCAGCTGACTGTCACCAACACACTGTTAGAATCCGAAACTACAAAGAGCTTTTCCTTCACTCTCTCTCTCTTCATTTGCCCCCTCCTCCCCCACCACACACACAACACTCGCATATACCCTGCAACAGTCTGCTATCCTTACACATTGCTTCTAACTACGTAAAAGGTGTCAAGTGTGAAGAATACTGACGTCACCTTCTATATATATGTCGAGGCTTGGCTAAAAACTAGACTGTTCGTTTTAACACTTACTGGATAGATAAGAGCAATATATAAATAAAATAAGTAGGTTATTTAATAAAGATATATAGGCAAGACAAAGAGGTCACTAAACCTACAGTGACACCAGTCGTACACGCAAGTGACACCAGTCGTACACATGCAAGTGACACCAGTCGTACGTGCATCTTTATGGTCGTAGAGTCACACTGTCCACACACATCCGCCTAACTTTGTTTCGCAAGCCAACCAGCAGTAATCCCACAGCTGAACTTTTCAACTTTTCCCAATATTTGTCTGACAGAAAAAAAAAATCCAGCATGCATCCACTCCACACCCCCTACCCCTTCCTCCCTCCATCCCTTTACGTGAAATCAGATATTTGCTCCACCAAGAACTATGTACTAAGGATTAATAAATTATTTATATATTACATCGAAGGTAATATATGCATCAGTAGCTGCAACTTGAACACAGTGGAATAAGTAATTTACTGCACCTGCAGATCTAATTTGAATGATGATATACAAGTAATGGACCAGAGTGCATCAGGAAGCTTGAATAGGGATTGACCACTTCAGCTTCTGGTTTAATATATGTGAGTGTAGATTAATAATAATATGTTAGCATTCTTTGGTTATTAAATGGGATTTTTATAGGTAGGATGACACAGGGTAATACAGGCCAAGTGGGTCCAGGTGGACAAGGGCCCACAGCCAGGTGACATAGGTCTGTGGACACAGTGGACATAGGTGATGTTGTAGACTTACATTATGGAACCAGGTGACGTTATAGACCCTGGGATTGGCCTTGAGGTGACAGGTGAAGGTGACGGAGCCTCCTCACGTACCCCAGCCTCACCACCGCCTCCTGCCGCTGGGCACGACTGTAAACAAACAAACATCACATGATTTTCAGCTGCTGAGGTAAGTATATATATATATATATATATATATATATATATATATATATATATATATATATATATATATATATATATATATATATATATATATATATATATATATATATATATATATTATGTGTTTAAGTTTGCAATGCTGCTAGATATTATACTTCCTGGTAGGAATTGCAAAAAGTGCAGACTAACACTAGACATATTTTAAAACCCTTCATGGTATCCTGTGAATGAAATATTGCAAAATAAATTTTAAAATATCGACAATTTAATAAATAACGAACAATACTGAACTTGATATATTTATAAATATTTTTACAAACAACAATTTCCATCTGACATAAGTGTTTATTCATTTAGCGAGTGACAAACAACTGCATTTGAGAATAATTATAATGTATGGAACTGAAAGAATAATAATAGCAAGGCAATATATTTTTGCTGGCATATTCTCTGGCTTATTTCTGTGCATAATTAAGTGCTCTCTGTTACTCTGATGCATCTGACTATTTTTATAAAAGGTTCCATTTACTGAAACAAACACAACACGTTTCTTTTACCCACGGCGTTTTGATCTTGTGACTGTTAACTACTGCTGGTATTAATATCTTGGTGGTGAAGCCCAGGATATTTAAGATAATAGGCTGACGCAACAAAATGCTAAAATCGGACTAAAAATTATTATCAATATCATTATTATTTTTATTACAAATAGCATTATAGTTTTTCTTCTTTTGTATAGTACTTATCATTATATTTAATTATTTTGAGAACTATAAATCATCATTATCATTACTAGTATCAATATAATTACAAAAAATTATCTCATTACTACTATTGATTTCAGTTAATATCAATACAACTATTAATATCACCTTTATGAGTGTACATAACCCAACCAATAGAATGTGTTCATATTGTAGCAGACTGTCCACTCCCTGCTGTCTGGCTCACTGAAGAAATGTGTTTCTCTGAGTTGAAAAGAACATAAATTTTGGACACTGCGAGTAAATGGCTCTGTAACTGGTACTTATTTGTGTTGTGCCGCCGTATGGAGTTGGCCTAGTTGGTGGCGGTGGTGGTGGTCAGCTGGTGTTGTTTGATGATTGTTTTGTTGTGTTTTTATTGGGTCTTTTTATGAGGACTATTATTGTTTTGTTTGTGTGTCTGTGTGTGTGTTTGTTGTGATTATTTATTCTTCTTGTTTGTTGTTGTTGTTGTAAGAATAAAATAATTACATTTCTATTATCTGTAATATTTTTCTCTCTGTAAAAAAAATGCCGGCACATCATTGAATTCGCTACATCATAATTCATACTATTGTTGTTCACTCTAGCACATGTTAAGTCATTGTTCATCCTGAGATATGTTACGTCACTGTTTATCCTAGGATCAATTATATCGTTGTTCACGCTAGCACATGTCATACCATTATTCAACCTGGGATTCACCACATCATTAATTATCCTAGGATATCGCATAACATTTGTTCATCCTGGAAGATTAAAGTTGTAAAAGTAAACGGCTGTCACCCACAGTGTACAGCGAGGGTGATCTGGTCGAGGACGGAGCCGGGCAGGTTGGGGCTGAAGGCTTTACACACGAGCGGCACCCCATGGTCTCGGGCTCAGGCGTCAGCTTCACTGCTCACATCACGTTGCCAGCCACCGGTGTCTGACGGGAAACAAAGATACGAAGCACGTTATTTAGGAGTAATACAGAACCTTATTTATCTAAACAAAATCAACTTTGTTAATGGGAGAAGGAAAAAACGTAAATAAATTGAAGTTAATGAATATGAAAATAAGGATAAAATGAAAGTGAGTCCCACAGGCATGCCCACCCGTGAGGGACTTAGTTTAAGTTTTGTTCGTATAATTTATGTAACACCTAGAATCTTAATACAATTGTAGATAATAATAATAATAATAATAATAATAATAATAATAATAATAATAATAATAATATTAAAAATGGTATTCTAGAAAATAAAACACTAAGAAGATAAATATAAAAAAAAGCAGTAGGTGACAGTATAAACACAATATATCATACAGAGCAAGGCGGCTTTCTTGTGTGTGTGTGTGTGTGTGTGTGTGTGTGTGTGTGTGTGTGTGTGTGTGTGTGTGTGTGTGTGAGCTCTGAGGTATATTTTGCAACACTTAAACTCAATAACAAAGCCATTCACATCCTAGATAATCGTAATAATAGTCAAAATATTTTTCCTCTGGTAAGTGCCCAAATCTATATACTAAAAGTTATATAGATTGGACCCACATTTTCACACAATTTCGAAAATGGATTCATCATTAAACAACGCTTTAACAAATGTATCCATCAATATTCCTGCGGGTTCTGACAAGGCAACAAAGCGACCTGCCACGGAAATATTTGTCCTGTCATTGTGTGTGTGTGTGTGTGTGTGTGTGTGTGTGTGTGTGTGTGTGTGTGTGTGTGTTTCACGGACAACCGTGATTAAGCTCATAGAACGCCACTGACTCTGCCACGATGAACAAATAAATGAGAGTATTATTCATGAACTGGTCAATCATCTTAATGAGTTCTGTCATACAATGCCCGGTCTTGAATTTCTACTGTCGACTGACTTTAGCCCAAGAGAAGGAGAAAGTGGTGACGTCTTTGACAAGTTACAGTCGCGATGCTGGACACCTCAGAATCTGCTCTTTAACCCTTTCACAGCGGAGGTTACCCTAAGATGAATAAATGGCAAGTGCGTGACACGCGGTGAAAGGGTTAAATGTCCAACAAGAGGAAATGATAAGTAACTTCAAAGGTTGTAAAAGAGTGTTTTTGTTGTTGCTTTATGTTATCATTTTCATCATCATCATCATCATTATTATTATTATTATTATTATTATTATTATTATTATTATTATTATTATTATTATTATTATTATAAATATTACACATTATTGTTGTTTCTATGTTTACACTATATACTGGTAACTGATGCTAAATAAGTTAGCTTCGAAGGCTGGTGTCATAGATAAAAAAGGGCAATAGGTACAGCCTGGAGCATCGGACGTATAGTAGAAAAGATTACCTATATTCTTGTCAACGCTTCCTGGAAGACCAAAGAAATTGCAGGAATTTTATAATTGATGATTTTTTTCCCTTATTGATCGTGGACTTGTTATTACCACCCTCGGGGTGCTGCACTAAATTTTATTCCAAGAAATGACGTAATAAGACTTTAGAATTTGATTCGAGTTCTGTGTTGGGTGCTGGAAACCACAACTTGATATGTAGTGCTCGGTAATACTGAGAATCCCATTGAAATTGGAGGCGCCCTTAAGTGGAACTCCCTGCAAGAAGCTGAAAATAAAATAGTGAGTCTCTCAGTTCGGGCTGGCTGTGGGAGTGACGCTGAATAAACAGAAAGGTGTCTCCATCCATAAGGGCGCGTCTAGAGAGTGACGATTATTAATGCGAGCTGACTGTTCGATTGATGGACTTTTTTTACCCCAATGATGATTAATACGTCCGGTCCTTTAACACTGAGAGTAGACTTATATGACTAATACTCAAATTAACGAAGGTTCTCGGCTGTGGAGAGGTATAAGAAGTGAGCAACAAATAGTGAAGGTGTTCCTCAATTATAGAGAGGTCAGCACTGCGGAGATACTATTGGATGGAGGGATTGTTCTCCTACGAGTCAATAATGGAAGGTTCAGGACTTAGAGGTGGACGTGACTCATGGTTAAGAGGTTTACCTGCTGTATTTCTCTTCACCTAAATAAAAAAATAATAAGCGCAGTTTATTCTCGTCCGTAAAGAGATGTGACTTAACAAGACTGTAACAACGTCAGTGAACTGGTTGTAACAATGAGCGAAAAGATATGTATAATGTATAATATGTACAGTATATCCCAAGTTCCCAAGACAGATAATATCAACAGAGTTGGAGAAAGAGGGAAGATATTGAGGATAAGGACACGAGAAGAGGAAAGGAGATTACTGTATGTTAGAAATGAAAGAGGTGGCAACTCAAAGATAGATAATCCGTCATCAAAGACAAGACTACGAGGAAAGAAGACAGAAGATCATAAAACAAACGAGAAAGAGGATCTGGGGCTGACCAGGACAAGCTTACACCCGAGGATAGACGAGGTGGTGGCAGCTTAAACAGACACTTCACATCAAGGAAGGTTTATAAATTTGTTAAGTTGCTCAAGAATTTAGAGAATGTTTTTGAGGAAACTAATATAAAGTTGCGGCCCCTGCTTCTCAAGTTTCTGAAGTAACAGCAAAAGATTGGCAGCATTTCTGTTGTTATTGCATTCAGGCGTGCGGTCGTGCCCTCAAAAGTAAACCTATTGTCAGGTTAAAGCAGTGTGTTGAAACGACATGAAAAATAATATACATCTTCACCTTGACGACCCATACGTTTTTTTTAATTTGTATTTGATAAACTTTTTTCAAGTTTAAGATAATGCTAAGATATTCGTTCTAATAATATGTGGAAGAGCCATGGTGCAGGAAATACATAAACAAGAGATATGAATGTGTGTGTGCGTGTGTCGTTGTCTACATTGCGCCTACTGTTCTTTTTTTTCCTTGGCTAGGAATTACAGGTCCCAACGAATTATTTTTCTATTTTTCTGTCGTCGCCTGTATTAGTAGAATCATTGCACGTTTGATTTACAAAATATTCTTTTTCAATTCCGTTTTTTGTTTCTGTTTTGCTTAAATTTGTATTCTGAGTTGGCTAAAAGGTAAAATATATCTAGCTTTAATTCTGACATTCAAACATGCAATCAATTTTTGTTTTAGCGAGTGTGTGTGTGTGTGTGTGTGTGTGTGTGTGTGTGTGTGTGTGTGTGTGTGTGATCTCATGAGCACGGCCACACCCTTTAAGTCACGTCAACATAAAAATGATCATTCGTCGTAACTTCAACAATGCATACAAAGTTTATTCTAAATTATTCTTAAGTTCTGTTTATCCTCCTAATTACAGGGTAAAACATTTAACGAGACGGAGACAAGTGTTTTATGACCTTCTAATATTAAACCAAGAATACAAAATCAGTGTTTTATTTCCGTTTTGACGCTCAGTGTACAGTACAAGTGTGATGTTTTTTTTCTTGCATATGCGAACTGTCTATCTGTCTGTGTGTCTGTCTGTCTACTAGCCTGTCTCTCTTTGTTTCATTCTGCCTTTCTCATCTCTGTCTTTTTTGTAAATGTTTGTTTATTTTTTCTTTCTGTCTGGGCCAATCTTCGTTCTGTGATGTCTTCTCTGTCTTTCAGTCTCTCTCTCTTCTCCTCTCCTGTCTCATTTCTTGTCCTATGCCCCAGAAGAGGTTCTACCAGCTCTCTCCCTTATATAACCAACCCACTTTAACACGCCTCAGTAATGGGTTCACCTTATACACACTCTCTACCCTCCTGTCAACAATTTACATTAAACACGTTCCTGAGAGTACCACCCAGACACACACACGTCGTAAAGAGTACAGGTCTTGGAGAGTACCAGTGCCACTATACACGTCTTGGAGAGTACCAGTGCCACTATACACGTCTTGGAGAGTACCAGTGCCACTATGCAGGTCTTGGAGAGTACCAAGACAGCCACTATGACGTCTTGGAGAGTACCAGTGCCACTATACACGTCTTGGAGAGTACCAGTGCCACTATCACGTCTTGAAGTACACTATAACGTCTTGAAGTACCATGCCACTATCACGTCTTAAACCAGTGCCACTATAGGCCACACGTCTTGAAGTACCAGTGCCACTACACGTCTTGAAGTACCAGTGCCACTATACGTCTTAGACCTGCCACTATACGTCTTGAAGTACCAGTGCCACTATACACGTCTTGGAGAGTACCAGTGCCACTATACACGTCTTGAGAGTACCAGTGCCACTATAGATACATCCACTACACGTCTTGAGAGTACCAGTGCCACTATACACGTTTTGGAGAGTACCAGTGCCACTATACACGTCTTGGAGAGTACCAGTGCCACTATGCACGTCTTGGAGAGTACCAGTGCCACTATACACGTCTTGAGAGTACCAGTGCCACTATACACGTCTTGAAGTACCAGCCACTATACAGTCTTGAGTACCAGTGCACTATAGTCTTGAAGTACCAGTGCCACTATCACGTCTTGAAGTACCATGCCACTATACACGTCTTGAGAGTACCAGTGCCACATACACTCTTAAGACCAGTGCCACTATCACGTCTTGAGAGACATGCCACTATACACGTCTTGAGAGTACCAGTGCCACTATACGTCTTGAAGTACCAGTGCCATATCACGTCTTGGAAGTACCAGTGCCACTATACACGTCTTGAAGACCAGTGCCACTATCACGCTCCAATGACGTCTTGAGAGTACCAGTGCCACTATACGTCTTGGAGAGTACCAGTGCCACTATACACGTTTGGAGAGTACCAGTGCCACTATACACGTCTTGAGAGTACCAGTGCCACTATACGTCCTATACGTCTTGAAGTACCAGTGCCATACACGTCTTGAATGCACTATACGTCTTAAATATTACTAGTACCACAATACATGTAGTAAAGAGTATCAGTGCCAAATGTTTCAGACGGTAACGGTGCCAATAAATAGGCTGATTTGTATATGACTCCGCACAGAACGAGTTTTAGGTGAAAATTCCATTCTGTGAGTCTTATGACAAGCCCTTCAAGAGACTCCACTCCACATCGCACTTCACCCAACCCCTCTCCTCTTACAAGATATAATCCCACTCCAACAAACTCTCTCACAACACCACTCTGCATGGCCCTCATCATCTCTTCCCCCCACCTCCCTAAGTAACAACCACTCCATATTCCAGAAATCCCACCCACTCCATCCCAAAGATCACCATCAATCTACAATACTCACTCCTACTCCACAACCACAAATACCACTCATTCAGTCCACATATCAGCTCCAATCTTCTCCACTCCATACACAACTCACCCCCACTCCACACCTCACAACCCCCCCCCCCTCCTCACTCGACTCTTCCCTTCGCCCACTCAAACTCAGCCGTGTCGTCGATAGCGAGTATGACCAAGCATAGGAAGATGACTAAAACACACACAGTCAGCCTCATAAACGTGCCTTCTCAAAATGAGGAAAAGATGATGGTTGTGTGCATAGTGTAGTATAGCAGACACATCGCCAAGTGCCAGTAAGTATTTGTACATGTAAACGTATTTGTAACTGTATACCTAATGTGTACTCCTCACCTTGTTCCTATATCTACACTTGTACACGTGTACCTGCATCAATACCTGTACCTGGGAATATATTTATCTATATACCTCTCCTATACCTGTACCTGAACCTGTGTTTATAACTATACATGGACAATCATTAGTACCTTTAACTTTATACCTACAAATGCACCTGAACATATACCTGTACACCTTACCTTATACTTGTACCTCTTACTGGACCTGCACATGACCCTACCACCAGGCAGCAAACCAAATTAACACTGGTAAGTAAAACAAATCAGTCGACAGAGGTAAGGCAACTTGCTCCAGAGACCATAAGCCAGACAAAGGAATCTGTCAAAGGCCCAGTAAAGATAGACTATCCTGCTCTGAGCCAGCGACCAAGGGCAACCTAGAGGGGATGAGAGAGGAGAGAGAGAAGAATCGCAAGTATTTACACACACACACACAGAAATATAATTCTCACAAATATTTCTCCATTTCTCATTATTTTGTTGACACACAGGACGCCAGCGATGGTCTCCTCATCAAACGAACCCGGGGCTTACCGTGCATATATCCTCCCATTCTCTCTCTTTCGTTGTAGCCTCAGCTGATACTCTTCCTTGATATTCCTCCTCAAAAAACAACAACGTCTGATGGGACGACTGTGCTCAATCAATAAAAAAAGATATTCCTGAAACGTGGACAAGCTACTGGTGTTTTTTTTACTTGTTGATGCCATTTATTTATTTTCAATTTTTGGGGCTGTAAATATTTTCTTTCGAGGTATTTAGTTTATGTTATTTGGTATTTTTTAGGACTCTTTGTATTTTGGTGGTAATTTTAGTGTTATTAACTGTATAATTTTTACCCATGTTTTAAATTATTATTGATATTTTTATGTAAACTTAATATTTTGTTTCTTCTAAAAGCCTTGACTATTTGGATATTTTTTATCATGGAAACTTTATCTTCCCATTCCTTTTCATGTCAACATCATTTCGTGTTTACATCCAAACTTTTTACCCACACAAAAAATTAGGAGAAACGATGTGATGTTTTAGGAGGAAGTAGACAACAGGAAGACAACAGGAGACAACAGGAGACAACAACAGAGACAACAGGAGACAACAGACTGAAGACCAAGATGTTTACAGGATAAGGTTGCCAACAGTAGACAAAATGAGACAACAGAACTCTGAAGATAAGGCCAGGAGAAGACAGAAGACACCCCCCCCCAGGGTTGAAGTCCTGATGTATAAACAAAGTTCGGTTCCACTCTCCTAACAAAGCATCAGAGAGCCAGCCAGCGTCTACAGCTCTTGTTTAAGGTTCTCCAAGACGCCTTTCTTCTTCTCCAACCGATTATTATTTTTTTTTTTTCGGTTAGGTTCTGTGTTGTGGTTTTTAGCTTGACTTAAAATAGGGAAAATAGGTCTCGAGCTATTATTTTTAGGCTCTATAAGGTCACTTCGGTTACTCATTAAAGTTGACCTCAGTCGTAATTGGCCAAATCTTGGTTAAATCAAATGCTAATGAACCCCAATTTTAGAAGTTAGGGTTTATAGTTTGGTCATAAAAGAAGGCCTATTGAGATTTAGCTGCTTGACATACAGGAGAAATATTCTTACGCACAGAAATCACATCATCCAGATATCTTCAGTACGCAGCTTAAACGTTGATGCTGTTACTGATACGATCGATACTAACAGGTCCAACTGGCTTTGTGTAGTTCGTATGATATTGTATCGTATTCTTTGTTGCATCGATTTGTACATCGCTGCAGTTTAATTGCAATTAATTTCGTTGCAATGCATATCATTGTTCTGAATATCATGTAAATGATGTGCAGTGTATTTCGTAGAATTGCTAATTGTTTCACTGTACTGTGCCATGTACTGTACTGTTGTATTGTACTGCTTTTGTGTTGTGTTGTATTTTGACGATGAATTGAGTTGCTTTTATTTCGCCGTATTGCATTTCTTTGAATTTCATTGTTTTTCATTGCATCGCATTGCTTTTATCGCACTGCATTGCATAGAATCACATTTTAGTGAATTGAAATGCATTACATTGCCTTTAAAACACCACGTTGACTTGTTTTGAACTGTGAACCGGTCGAGAACTCGAGGGAGAGAACTTTCATCTCTAGCCACTCACAAAATTTATCCCCATAGCAAACAAAGTAAAGTCAATTGTTTGCAGTCCTACTCAACCTACTGTTTGCCGCTGAAAGTTGAGGCGCACAGTAGTTCCTCGTCCACAGACGTTTCATATTTAAACAGCAGATTAGATATTCCTTGAGTCTAAAGTCTAGGATTTACTACTTTATTTGGTCTACGTCGCTTTGCCGTCACCAGAGTGAGTGTTAACGGGTGACAAGTGAAACAACAGATTTATAAAGTCGTATTAAAATCACGAGTTTCATTTTGTTATTTCAGGCGTAATCAAGTAGGGAGTAGGTGTGGACAGGAAGGTTATGGGTTAGATTATATTAGGTTAGGCTACGAATAAGTAATGTTAAGGTTACGTCAAGTATGGTTAAAATACGTTAGAAATAATTTTGGCAGGTTAGCGTAGGATTGGTTGTAAGTTTGCTTAGGTTTGGTTAGGAGCAATATGGATTAGATCACATTCTGGTTAGAGTTGGTCTGGTTTCGATTTTGGTTTCGGCATGGAGGATTCCGGAGTCCCAATCGAGACACTTCCAAGCAAACGTTGAAGCTCTATAAAAATAAATCAAAATGTGCACAGCCATCCAGGCAGTATCGACACCCCAGGATCCGATATAATAGAAAACGAGTGATAACCTCAGACGCGTTCATGTATCGGTTAGGTAGGGATGGGGTAGTTTCATATTATTTCGACGCCTGGGATCTCGATACTTTTGGATTGGCTGTAAATGACTTTATCTTATAATTAAATTTTCTTATCCGAATCAAACTCCCAGAGATTAACAAGCGCATTAAAATAAGCATTGAATCTCATTGTTTTTCGACTATCTTGACCATAAGCTTGGCGCCATAGTCAAATACAAGTTACCTTCATACACCACTAACTAGATGATGATGGCATAAAGTATGAACACTTGCGACACGAGGTTCTGAAGAAGGCAGAATGGGCACTAGACATGAGCTGTACCTCGACTCAATGGCTGGCTGGTGTTGGCTGGCGTAGCACAACCATTACCCGCTTCTCCTCTCGCTTCTCCACACAATTTGCGACCGAGTACCTAATGTGGCCCTGTGCCCGAGTGCCATTTCTCTTAAGGGCAACTTTACCCTTTGGTTTATAGAATTATTTAAAGGGAAAATGTGTATTGGGTAGATACTTTTTATCCTGTTCCTTTTATTTCGGTGATAAAACTTCATATATTCACGGAAATTTGCTTGAATTACTGAGTTACTGACATAAACCAGAACGTAAATTCATTAGTGTTGTTGTGTTGACCCAAATACGTGAACATTTTCCTCTTAACGGGATACGTGAGGACAGATCTGTCTATACGTCACTTAAGCTACGGAGATAGAAGGAGGTAAAGAGAGCTGATACTACTGACGCTGCTGTAACTAGATGCTGTTACTTAAACGCTGTAATTATCTCCCTCACTTAAACTCCGGAGAGAATGGAGATAAAATTAAGCTAACACCGGTGTGTTAATATTCTGTAACCAAATACTGTACTTATACGCTGTAACTAGATGCTGTAACTGGATGCAAGATGTCATTAACTCACGGCAGCTTGTCTGGTTTTCTCTCTCTGGTCTGACGTAAACATGGATACTTAACCTTCTGGCATCATAGACACAGGTAAAGTGTGAGTCTCACCTGAACATTGCTGCACTTTTCGAGAACATCATGATGGTTGGTGACGTAAACTTTACTCAACTTAACTAAAAATATATATTCTTAGGTTATTAGAAGATTAAACTATGTTAAGTTTAGTTAGCTTAGGTTTGATTAGGTTAGTTTAGGTTAGGTTAGGATAGAATACAATAAGCTACACTGATAGGAAAACAAATGAAGAAGTACTAAGATGAGCAAAACTTCAAGAAGTCCTTGAAATGTACAGGAAAAGACAAATGAGATAATTAATTAGGAGGGGACAATAACAGAAATAGTAATGGGCAAAGTTGAGGGTTTCAGGGCCAGAGGAAGGCAGAGACTGGGATGGATGAATAAATTAAAAACTGGGTCCCCAGAGAGATACAAAACCTTAGAGGATTCGTAAAAATAGCCCGAGAACGTTTAGAGTGGAGGACTGTGGTCGCCAACCCTCATGCGGACGGTACTCTGATGGATTGATTGAGGTGAGGTTAGGTTAGGTTAGGTTATGTTGGGTTCGGTCAGTTTCTTCGTGACATCTTATTTCACGCCTTCCGGGCAGTCAGTCACACCTCACATTTCTCCACAACGTATCAGAGTATTCAACATTTCTTTAAACGTCTCTTGGTGCTAATTTTCAACCTCTGGAATGTTTGGTGGGATACTGAAGTGTAGTAAGCGAACTCAGTCACGATTTCAGCCTGAGTCAGTACCACACCTTACTTCAAACAATCCTACATCACCGGATACCTTAACCATACCGCCTTATCAACATTCTCATTTTAATTAGACATTTCATACAGACGTAGACGACCAGGAAATAATATATTAAAAAGTGACTTCCGCAATTTCAGAGAGGAAATTATACCTCTTAAAGAAGGCGAAAAAGTGAAAGGTACCACGATGTTGTGAAAGTACAAAGACGGTATTGTGGAGCCTTGATTAACCTTTTAAACTCTGGGTCCGTTCAGGCCTTGTTAGTAGGTCGATGCTGTGTGTCGGAGAAGTGGTCTAGGTGTCACGGCTCACATACACAAAATTTCATCCACACTTAGTACTGTAATCTAAATATGTTTCTTTATTGCTGTACAACGCCATAACCTAACCATTTACAATAGGAATCAAAGTATTAATTGCTATACGACTACTACTACAACTAATAATAATAATAATAATAATAATGATAATGATAATGATAATAATAATAATAATAATAATAATAATAATAATAATAATAATAATAATAATAAAAATAATAATAATAAATAGTGATAATTATTCATATACATCAATTTCTTCCACTTCAGAGTCTCGTAAGATGAACCAGTAAGCTTCAGTCAGCATCATCAGCAATCAAGAAAATCGCATCACCTACTGACCAAATATAATCCACCCTTTACCCACACGCACCATCTCTTCACCGCTGGAGGGAGCACCAACCTCGTCGTCAGAAGCCACATTTGATAAAGGATAAGCAACAAATCCTGTTAATTCCCACTTTGGCTGCGAGTTTACGACACAGCCTCCAAGACGAACGGTTCCCGAACGTTAGGAAGAGAAAAGTTGGAACATATATCTCTTATAGCGAGGCAGTGACTTACACAGCGATTGAATTTTAAAGTCTTCGATAGCCTGGTTGTGCCTGAAGTCGGAGAAGTTTGTGTATATCTCTGCCTTGATACATTTTCAATCAGTGACGTGGACATGGGACACTTCAGTTTAGAGGAACAGTAGGAAAGTAAGAGGGTATGGGAGGTAGAATCTAGAGAATGGATAAGGAGGACTAGCCTGAAGGAAGAAATGCCTGGAGAAGGTAAGATGGGATTAACACATGGTGGGAAGGACGGAGGAGAGCAACCTGAAGAAGGAGGAACTGCCTGAAGAAGAATCTGGGTGAATAAAACACGATAGGGAAGGAATGAAAGAGGGAAGAGGATGGCTAAAAAGGCAAGGTGAAAGGGACGAAGAAGGTGGAGGAAGAGCTGCCTGACGGAGGTTGTGGTGGGATTAATAAGTTTATGGAGAGATTCAACGGTGTCAGCTCTCAAGGGATGTAGTAAACCGCACTCATACCAGTCCAGACTTTGCTGGCTGAAGTGTGATGGTGCTAGGGTGCGGGTGGAGGATGAGAGAGAGTAAGAAAATTAACAGAAAGATGACTGGTGTGGCGAGCAAAGCGAAAAGGAGAAAGGAGGTGAGGTAAGGAGAGAGGATTAGGCGGGAAATGGAAGGAATACAGGAAATAAGAGGCGGAGGAAGAGTGATAAGAGGGAATGACGGAGGAAATGAGGGAGATGTGGGAGTAAAATGGCGAAATTGAGATGAGAAGACGAGTTATTAAAGAAAGAGATGATTAAGAAAGTGAGCTGGAAAGAACGGGAGAAAATGAAAGATATTCAGAAAGAGAGAATTCAAAGGGTAGGAAAGATAGGCAAGGTGGGATGAAAATGAAACAAAGGGGGAGATAGAGATGCTGACACTAAAATAGGAAATTGAAGGAGGAAGATAATAGGAGAAAAAATACATAATAAGGTAATATTTTTTGGGTGGGACTAGAGTAGTTTGTCACGGTCACAAGATGATGGTGTTTTTTCTCATACTATATGATACGTGACATTTTATTCTTTCTTTGTCTAACCTCTCACAGCATCTCCTTATTTTGAGACTTAGTTTGTTAGTATTAGTACTGCAACGATCAGAAAAATACATTTACAACAACAATAATAATAATAATAATAATAATAATTATACATCATCATCATCATCATCATCATCATCATCTTACTAACGAAAAAATCAGGAATATAATTGTATCTCATCCTCGAGAGACTTAACGCTGCCATCCATATTGTATCTCTCTCCTCTTAGCCTCTCACACAAGACTTCACAGTATCACCTCCCCCACCCTATCCCGAGATACGTAGGTCATAACACAATGGATCACAATTCAGCTTTTTGCCAACTACAAAACGCCGAGATTTCCGTTCTTAGGGGCGATTCTGCGGGCCATTAAATAAGCTAAAAGTAAATCCACTCTTATGCGGAATGATGTAAATTTGATTGGTCAATCCTTGTTGATCATGGCTTCCTGCCTTTCACTATTTGTTATGTTTAGGAAGTTTAAGTTATTTAGATGGGTTAGGTTAGGTTAGGTTAAGGTAGGTTATTCAGACTACAATGTCCTAAAGTTTTAAATACGACGATTTATTCCTTGAGTGTGATGAAAATATACTTAGGAAGTTAATTTAGTGTTTTATAGATTGATTATGAAGGTAAAAATTTCAGTACAAAAGTAATCCTGTTTGTTTAAATCACTTACACTCAAAACCTGTATCATAAAACCTAAAACTTAAAACCCACTCAATTCCCTTTAAAATTTCCTTCCCACACAGATAAATTGTAAAACTCCGAAACTTTAACCTCTTAAAATAATATCCCAGACCTTGGACTTACGAGTGTGATGTGTATTGCAAGACAGACAAAGAATCTAAAAAGTTTCCCTGATAAGTAAACAAGGAGGAATGCCTTTGAACTAGATCTTGCGTTTACCACAGGATTTTCTTGAGCTCTATTAATTAATTCGTTTCTCCCAATATATATTTTTAGGGATAGCGGGGGGAACTGAGTGGAGTCCAGGGAAGAATTTTCAGCTTCACCTCGACTAAATCCCTTAACATATTTATACCTTACATAGCAACGATATGTATAATTGAAATGTATAGAAAATGAGATATCCTTTGGCTACATAAATAAGGATGAGAGAATGATGGTGAGATAATAATGAATGAAATTGAGGACAAGAAGTCAGACACTGGTAATGATGAAATTAAATGAAAACTAAATACCAGAATATGATCAAAGATGTGATAAATGGTAAAAGCAGAAGTAAGTCTTGTAATACGAATGACTGCAAACACCGGACCAGGTCACTCGCCACTTGCACTCTACTTCAACATCTCGCTGTGTTAATCCTGACGCATATCTCGCTACTGTCCTCATTGACTCTTAACTTAGATAATGAAGAAGACATAATGGAACTTAGCAAAGCAGATACTATACCGGAGGTCCCTGGGAGATAGACGATTGGGATCTGCTGAAAGTTGAACACCACCACTACCAACAATATTACCACCATCATTACCACCATACTACTATTGTCTCCACCACTACTCCTACTATTACCCCCACCACCACCACCACTATTACCACCACCAACACCTCGTCTCATACTCTAAAGGCGGGAGCTTCAGTCTACACGGTTGACCAACTTAGAGGATTATAACATTTCTCTTGACAACAATAGGCCAAATTAATCCTAGAAGCGAGACCTGAGGCAGTGGTGTCATCGTAATCCTGCAACCTCTCCTTGGATAGATTTAGTTAGTTTTTGGCAGCAGTAGCAGGTTAGGTTAGGTGAGGTTAGGTTAGGTTATAATACGATTAGGGTTGGTTATGTCAGGTTAGGTTTCGTTTAGTTTGGGTAGGCCTATATTAGGTTAGATTAGGTTTCGTAAGGTTGTTAGGTTTGATAAGGTTTAGGGTATGTTCCAATTGAGGGTCTTGTAGTGGAGTCAGCGAGTCCATAATGTATTCTATCTGGGGAACGTTAGCAATTTGGCTTCTCTTGGGAAATTAGCAAGTAGTTTGTATTTATCATCCACCAAGAGAGATAATATTGCATTGGTGAATCAGGGACAAAAAAAGACACAGCAGACTAGTATTTTCTCAATAAATAGAACCTAAGAACTTTTATAATGTGATATACTGTGAGTGTATGCTTGTGTATTTTGCTACCGGGAGATAGTGAGAATGTCCTGTATATTGGCGTGTGATATTGAGCTATGGCGATATTTATAAGTGTATTTCCGTATGTAGAGAGTTAAAAAAACATAAATATGGATACATTATTTGGGCGATAATCACCTTGGCCACGATTCTTCTCATTTCCGATATAATTAAATTTAAATTTTACTCGCATCATCTGTCAGTTTACATACATGGGTCACCAGGGAAAATTTGGCCCAACAATTGTTCCCACATACATAAACATGCCCACCCTTCTCTCTCCTTCATCAACTGTAAAGTGCTTAATTTGGCCGCTGTTTTGGATATTAATTATTCCACTCCACTTCGTAGATTTTTTATTCAGAAATTAACATTAATATCCGTAGT
Organism: Homarus americanus; assembly: GCF_018991925.1. Taxonomy (NCBI): domain Eukaryota; kingdom Metazoa; phylum Arthropoda; class Malacostraca; order Decapoda; family Nephropidae; genus Homarus; species Homarus americanus. Next base: position 40,685 of record NW_024736544.1, read on the forward strand.
GAAAAACCTTTCAATAATTGTAAAATGATTTTAGTGAAATATTTGTTTTTCTGACGTTCACAGTCAGCCGACAGAAAATAAAAAAAAGGGAGGACAGGCAGTAAAATATTTCTGATAAATGGAACTGTGAATCCTGGAATTAAAATTTACATTTGCAAAATGGTTCCAAATATTTTATGTTGCTGAACACTTTGTTATCTCATTCCTCTAATTTGACTTTTGATTATATTTGTTTGTTTGTATGTTTGTTTCCATCGTGCAATTATATACTATCAGATCAGCCTGACATTCTAGATTCTATGATACTCTGGTTCTATTCCTCGGTCTCCCCTCTGTCATTAATGCCCAGGATTAAACTAACCTTACTAGTGTAAGGGCTGACAGTAGCCTGTCACACTGTCATGTCGAAACCCTATTCGAGGAACGTCTCTAATCTTGAAGGTGACATATGGGATATAATGTGAATGAAATCTCCTCATATTCTTCAATCGTGTTTCAAGATATATCCTGCCATATTACCAGCCATCTGGTGTGAGAACACAAAATTGATGTCGGAGAAAGTTAGGCATTATTATCATTATGGCTATGATGATTAATATTATTATTATTAGTGTCTTTATTTAACATTTATAATATATATATATACAGTATATATATATATATATATATATATATATATATATATATATATATATATATATATATATATATATATATATATATATATATGCAAGTAAATCACTGTAGGTGCGTGATCTAGGTATATGATAACCTGAAAGAAAAAACTGAATTCCCAAGCGCTTTCGTGTAATTCACATCTTCAGGGTGAGTACAGACTGTACTCACCCTGAAGAATGTGATTACAAGCAAAAATTTCATAATATTATCACATATATATATATATATATATATATATATATATATATATATATATATATATATATATATATATATATATATATATATATATATATGGCTAGCTTACTGGTGCGTGTCTCATAGCTATATATAACTAGTCTTCCATAACCTTGAAAATTACGTTTGGTCGGCCTGTCTCTGACGGTCTCCTTGACGCTAAAATTTCAGAACTGCTGGGATATTTACTACAAATTTCACTCTGCCTCGAACTCTTCACCAGCCGCTTGGCTCTGTAAAGTCTTATTTATAGCAAACAAAGCTCAATATACCAGCAGAGCATACTGTCTCTACTACCTCTCAGTTATATATATATATATATATATATATATATATATATATATATATATATATATATATATATATATATATATATATATATATATATATATATATAATAGCTTAGCTTACTGGTGCGTGTCTCTCACCATTAATATAACTAGTCTTCCATAACCTTAAGATTACGTTTGTCGGCCTGTCTCTGACGGTCTCCTTGAGCGCTAAAATTTCAGAACCGCTAGGATATTTACTACAAATTTCCTCGCTGCCTCGAACTCTTCACCAGCCATGGCTCACTGTAAAGTCTTATTTATAGCAAACAAAGCTCAATATACGAGCAGGACTGTCTCTGCTACCTCTCAGTTATTATATATATATATATATATATATATATATATATATATATATATATATATATATATATATATATATATATATATATATATATCCGTTACCAATAATAATAGGTTTATTAGAGGCACTAAGTGATTCTCTTGCCCCGATAGACCATTATCAGTAATACATGGCGACTGTAACCAGAATATTGCTTGTACCTCCACCTGATGTATTTTTACGATCAATATGTTTGGTATTGGTAGAACCTGACAAATGTTATCACTGATAT